>NW_025920322.1:54011-115506 GCF_902686445.1 Sciurus carolinensis | reverse complement strand
AAGACATTGACAAATTTTTAGACATATGATTCTCCCAAACTGTATCAGGAAGACATACACAACCTAAACAGATCAAATTTGAAGCACTGAAATAGAAGAAGCCATCAAAAACCTACCAACAAAGAAAAGCCCAGGACCAGATGGATTCTCAGCTGAATTCTACAAGATCTTTAGAGAAATACTGACACCAATACTCCTCAAAGTATTTCAGGAAATAGAAAAGGAGGTAACCCTTCCAAATTCATTTTATGAGGCTAGTATCACTCTTATACCAAAAGCAGACAAAGACACATCAAAGAAAGAAAACTATAGCAATATCCCTGATGAACATAGATGTATCTTTAACAAAATACTTGCAAATCACATACAAAAATATATTAAAAAGATAGTGCACCATGATCAAATGGGGTTTATCAAAGGGATAAAAGGTTGGTTCAACATCTGGAAATCAATAAATGTAATTCAGCACATCAATAGACTTAAAGTTAAGGATCACATGATTATTTCAATTGGTGATGAGAAAGTATTTGATAAAATACAGCACCCCTTCATGCTTAAAACACTAGAAAAAATAGGAATAATAGGAACATACCTCAACATAGTAAAGGCTATGCTAAACCCACAGCCAACATTATTCTTAACGGAGAAAAACTGAAAACATTTTCTCTAAAAACTGGAACAATACAGGGATGCCCTCTTTTACCACTTCTATTCAACATCATCCTTGAAACACTTGCCAGAGCAATTAGACCAAATAAATTAAAGGGATAAATATAGGAAAAGAAGAACTAAAGCTGTCACTATTTTCTGATGACATGATCCTATATTTAGAAGATCCAAAAAAACTCCACTAGAAAACTTCTAGAACTAATAATTGAATTCAGCAAAGTAGCAGAATACGAAATCAATATGTGTAAGTCTAATGCATTTCTATTCATAAGTGATGAATCCTCTGAAAGAGAAATTAGGAAAACTACTCCAGTCACAATAACATCAAAAATAAAATAAAATACTTGGGAATTAATCTAACAAAACAGGTGAAAGACCTGTACAATGAAAACTACAGAACATTAAAGAAAGAAATTGAAGAAAACCTTAAAAGATGGAAAGACCTCCAATGTTCTTGGATAGGCAGAATTAACATTGTCAAAATGGCCATTCTACAAAAGGCACTATACAGATTCAATGCAATTCCAATTAAAATCCCTATGACATTCCTCACAGAAATAGAGAAGGCAATCATGAACTTTATCTGGAAGAATAAGAGACCTCGAATAGCCAACAATCCTGAATAGAAAAAGTGATACCAGACATTACAAATATACTACAGAGCAATCATAACAAAAACAGCATGGTATTGGCACCAAAATGAACAGGCAGACCAATGGTACACAATAGAAGACACAGAGACAAAACCACATAAATAGTCACCCCATACTAGACAAAAGAGCCAAAAACATACAATAGAGAAAAGATAGCCTGTTCAACAAATGGTGCTGGCAAAACTATAAATCCATATGCAGTAAAATGAAATTAAACCTCTACCTCTAGCCCTGCACAAAACTCAACTCAAAATGGATCAAAGACATAGGCATTAGACCAGAGACCCTGCACCTTATAGAAGACAAAGTAGGCCCAAATTTTCATCATGTTGGTTTAGGATCAGACTCCCTCAGTAAGACTCCCAAAGCACAGGAAATCAAAGCAAGAATCAATAAATGGTATGGACTCAAACTAAAAAAACTTTTTCTCAGCATAAGATATAATCAAGAATGTGAAGAGAGAGCCTACAGAGTGGGAGAAAATCCTTTCCACATGCACTTCAGATATTTTGGAGCACTTATCTCCAAAATTTATAAAGAACTTACAAAACTTTACAACAAAAATACACAGAACCCTATCAATAAATGGGCCAAGAATCTGGACAGACACTTTACAGAAGACACACAGGCAATGAATAAATATATGACAAAGTGTTCCACATCTCTAGTAATTAGAGAAATGCAAATTAAAACAACTCTAAGATTTCCTCTTACTCCAATTAGAATGCTTTTTATCAAGACCACAAACAATAATAGATATTGGCATGGATGTGGGGGAAAAGGCACATTTTTACATTGCTGGTGGAGTTGCAAAATTGGTGCAGCCACTCTGGAAAGCAGTGTGGAGAATCCTAAGAAAACTTGGAATGGACCCACCTTTTGACCCAGTTTTCCCACAACTCGGTTGATACCACAAGGATCTAAAATCAGCAAACTACAGTAACACAGTCACATCAATGTTCATAGCAGCTCAGTTAACAATAGCTAGATTATGGAACCCACCTAGATGCCCTTCAACAGATGAATGAATAAAGAAACTCTGGTATATATACACATTGGAATACTATTCAGCCATAAAGAATAATATTATTGCATTTGCAAATAAATGGATGTAATTGGAGAATATCATGCAAAGTGAAATTAGCCAATCCCCAAAAAAAAAAGGCTGAATGTCTTCCTTGATAAGTGGAGGATGATATATAATGGGGGTAGGGGTGAGGAATGACAGAATGATTGGGGAACATTAGAATATGTAGAAGAAAATGAGAGGGAGGAGGTATGAAAAATGGTGAAATGAGACAAGCATCATGTACATGCATGATTACACGAATGATACAAATCTGTATTGTGTAAAACCTTAGAAACAAAATAATATACCCCATTTGTGTATAATGAATCAAAATGCAGTCTGTAAAAAATTGAAAGTCAAATAAAAATAATAAAATACAACTTATCAAAATTGGAGAGGTGCCATGAAAGCAAGGATGTGGAGCATTTAGAGCAATAAATGCATCAATTTTAAAAGACCTAAAATAAAAATCTAATCTTCTACCTTGAGAAACTAGAGAAAGAAGAGCAAAATAAATCTATACCAAGTACATAGAACTAAAAGGTGAGAAACCAATGAATTGGGGCTGGGGCTATAGCTCAGTAGCGGAGTACTTGCTTGGCATGTGTGAGGTAGTGGGTTCAATCCTTAGCACCACGTAAAAATAATAAAAAAATAAAATAAAGGCATTCTGTTCATCTACAAGTATAGAATATAAAAATTTTAAAAAGACAAATCAACGAAATGGGAAATCAACAAATGAAAAAAAAAATCAAAACCCAAAACTTCTTTGTCAAGAACAATAAAACTTGAAAAACCTGTCACCATGCTAACCACAAACAGAGGAGTCACAAATTACATCACAAATGAAACAGTACTCAAAACAGGATCTCATGGACATTAACAGTAAAAATAAGAATATTATGCACAGCACTATGTTTACAAATTTGACATAGATTGATTCTTTAAGTGATACAATCTACCAAAATATATACAAGGAGAAATAACCTCAATAGATCTGTACATGTATGTTAAAAACAGTTTATTAACAGTATCTTCCAAAAAGAAAACATCATATTCAGATGGTTTCACTGGTGAGTTCTATTAAATATGCAATCAAGAAATAACAATTTCTTGCAATGGGGAGATAGTTCAGTAGATAGAGGGCTTGTCTTGCAAACACAAAGCCCTGGGTTCGATTCCCAGCACTGCAAAAAAAAAAAAAAAAAGAAAGAAATACCAATTTCTACAATGTCTATCAAGAAACAGAAGTAGGCCTGGGGATATAGCTGTTGGTAGAGTGCCTGCCTCGAAAACACGAGGCCCTGGATCAATCCCCAGCACCGTAAAAAAGAAAAAAGAAACAGAAGCAGAAGGAATGCTTTCTAACTCATCCTTTGAGAAAAGCATCACCCGAATATCCAAGTCAGATATTAAAACAAAGGAAAACTAGATCAATTTCTCTCAAGAGAACAACAACAAAAAAATCCATCAACAAAATCCTCAACCAAATCAGGGTATGGGTGTGTAGTTAGTGGTATGGCATACGTTAAAAAGGCTGTGAGTTCAAGAAACTATCCAACTCCTCGAATGAAACACAGTCAACACTACAGCTTATAGGCACAGGCAATGGCTTTCTCAATAGGACCCCAAAAAAACTCAGGAAATAATGCCAAGAATTAATAAATAAGACATCAAATTAAAAGACTTCTGCCCAGCAAAGAAAACAGTTAGGAATGTGAAAAGAGAACCTAAAGAATGGATGAAAATCTTTGCTGGCTACTATTCTGATAATTAATATATAGAATATTTAAAGATTTGACACTAAAAAAAAACTCTTACACCAAAACCTTACACCCAAAAACAAAATAATCTTTTAATAAATGGGAAAATAAATTAAAGACACTTCTTAAAAAAAGAAATACAAATGGCCAACTTTTGACTGACAGCTGGATGACATCAGACTGTCATGACCTCTCTGCCAATGACACATCTAGGCCATCTTGTCCAATGCTGTTTCTAATTGGATTCTTAACCATAAATTATGATAGATTATCTTTATTACCCTGAGTTTCAAGATCTGGTCTGTGAAAAGGGTTAAAAATGTTGTCCTCTTCAGTGTAACTTGAATCCCTCTTATCAACTTTATTTCAGGCCTGCATTTTTCCTGCAGAATATGCCATAGCCCATTCACTTAGGCCAGAAAAGGATGCAGGTAAATTTCTTCTTGGAAAAGAATGCATGTGGGGGTCATCACAGTGGGCCCACTTTATAGAATATTTCTCATAATTTGAGTGGGGTTCTCACCACTCAAAGTTATCTGTCCCCTATTGATAGGGGATAACAGGATCATGTCCCCAGGCATTGAAGATTGACACCTGAGTGATTCAAGGCAAGCATAGAAAACAAATTTTATTTAAAAGAAATAACAGAAGTAGTAGACTCCTCAAGAGAAGAGTTGGGAGCTGGGGAGATAGCTCAGCTGGTAGAGTACTTGCCTTGCAAGCACAAGGCCCTGAGTTCAATCCCCAGTACTGCAAAAAAAAAAAAAAAAAAAAAGAAAAAAAAAAAAAGACAGAGAGAGAAGAGCTGGGACACAGAGTTGGTGCTCTTGGGTGTGGAAATATCTTGCTTTTTGATAGGCCCCCACCTCCTTTATTTCATGCGGTTGTTCCCAAAGGCAGGAAAGTGTTACCTCAGGGAGTAATTACTTGTGTTGGAACTTCTAATCCTTATAACCTGGAGGTATTAGCTATCAGTTGAGCTTGAACTGGGAAGTGCAACTCATTTTCCTTTCTTTGATAAACATTTAGAGGTCCTTTGTTCCTGTTCTTTATGAGATCAACCTAAGTCACACTTGGGTTTAAGATGTGTTCCCAACAGTGGGCCCCTGATCAGCATCTGTTTCACCAGAGAAATTGATAGCAATGCAGATTCTCAGGCCAGACACCAGGCCTGCAGTATGTGACTCAGGGTGGCTCAGGAATCCTAATTTTCATGATCCCACCAGGTGCACACGTGGGGCTAAGTACTTATGCTTTGTTTTAGTCTCTCCTCCAAGAACAGGATTTTTTTCACCACTTTACCAAAAGACTTTTGATGATAACCTTACTCACTGAACCCCAGCAGACAGGCATCCAGTATTAGCCCATTACAACCAAGGTGCACAGACCCTGAGATACAAGGGGCTAGGATAAGTGTTCCTTAGTGCTCAGGAGTCCAGGGAATATTGTTCCAGTGTTCCCTTTAAGACCTTCAAACACAGCTAAGCCTAATAGTCAAAACCCTGTAAACATTTGACTTTCATTTCTCTGGAGGTAAAAGCAAAAACAAATTTGTTGTTTAATAAGTTCTGGAAATCATGTTGCTGCTCTGCAACCACTATTGAGATGACTACTTTGGGAGGATCACATCTTTTTTATACAGAAGATCCAGGGTCATGGTGCACTGATTCCCGCTGTTGCCCCTCATGACCACTAGATGGCGGGGATGCACTTACCTGCCAGCACCTAGCAGCGCTCCACAGTCTCCCTGCTTCTCTGGGTCCCATCATAGTCCCTGAAGTGTCAGTACACTGAGGTCTATTGTAGTGAGGTGTCCAAGAAGTGATACACATCCAGGAGCTTTCACTAGAGGGAGCAATGGCCATGATACTATGGCAGGAAAGTCCTTTACAATCTTAGACTCTTCCTACCTTTGCAGAGTAAGCTGAGTATCTTCCCACAATCCTGAGTCCTGAGAGGTGGCAGAGTTTTGGTCACAGGCCCTAATACCAATTGGGCGAGGAAGAGTTCATAAAGTGGCAACAGGCCATTTTCTTCTCATGGGAAGTCTTATCTGTTTGTAAAGAGAAAAATGTCCTGTCTTTTTTGATGCTTTAAAGTGTCCACTAGGAAGGTAATTGATGAAGTGGGAAGAGACCTAGCATTTGAATCTTGAGTTCAAGTCAGCTCCACTCCTGACTATGGAGGACTTTTATCTGCTCCTGTGCCTCTTCTGTGACCCAATTTTGTTGACAGGACAAGAGTGTGTGTGCAACAGGAACCATGTTTGCACACTTACTTTTCTGAGGTGCAACTGCCTTCCTATCCTCCCACCCCTGGCAGCCCTTCTTATTCCCTGCATTAATATGGGGGGGGGACTAACAGAAAGTACAGGACTGGGTGCACCACCTGAGAAACTTTGTAGGTATGGCATTTCTGTAAGTGTACCTTGGGTTTGGGTTAATCAGGTATGGAAAGACTAATAGAAACAGATTTGATTCTCACAGACAGCTACATTTTCTTACAAACAGTTGTGCAGGGCTATGTGGGAAGTATTGAAAGATTATGCAAAATAATATTCCTATAATACAACTCCCCAAGAAAATGGAGGGACAGTGTGACTTGGAAGGAGGGAAGGGAAATTGATCAAACATTAAACCTCTACCATGGCATTCTTTCCTAATGACAATGGGCTCTGGGAGAAAGGGTGGATACTGAATCCTGGATCCTAAATCTTGACATTCTTCCAGGAAAATTATTCCTAAATGTCAATGGGCAAGATTTGAGTACTCGTCCTTCAGGACCCAGACTTTTATCCCCCAGACAACAATAAGTTTCAGACTTTTTACAACTACGCTCCTAAATTAAAGTTTTAACCTGTAAAACTAACCCTGTTGGTCAAAACTGCACGTACATGGTTTCTAATTACATCATTGTACCCTATAAAACCAAAATGTCATCTGTATCTAATGACCATTTTTCCATCTGGAAAGTGAACCCCCCACAGTGCCCAAGTCTGTGAAAGAATAAAGTCTTCTCTGAATCTGCTGAGGTCTGCCTCTTTTCTTTGTGTACTTAGAGTAAGAACCCTTTCTTTACAGCCTTCAGCTCTTCTTACTTTTGGTAGGGCTCTCACAAGTGTACAACTTAAGTTATATTAAAAAAAGAAAACATTGCTTTTCATTTGAGTTGTCCATGTAGGACTGTACTCTCCTGCCAGGTGTTTAAGACCAATTTAGACAAAACTGACCTTGTTCATATCTATTCTTATGAATGAGCTGAGATTCCTCAGAGATCACACTTGAGATGCATATGAAGCCTCCTAACTCTACTTTTCCTCTACCAGTGGTGCCATGTCAGTGAGTTGATGACCAAAATTGGCTTCTCTTGGAAGTATCAGGGACATTTCTGTCTCCAATAACCCTCTTCTTTGTAGAAGGTGCATTATGAGCTGGCTTTCTATTCTCTATAGACCACTTGATCTTCCTGATTGGAAGATCAGGTGACTCACCAGAATTTCAGAGTTCTTAGAGGAGTCCCTCCTATAATTCTCTGGATACTCACCAACCTTAGAAGGTAAGGGCCAAATATTGGCTGCTTTTTTCTTCTTGGTCCTTTTACTTCCTTGATTTTGGTCTCCAAGTTTTTTTTAAAACATCCAGCAAGGAAGTTTCACAAGACTAAAGGAGGGAGTAACAGGTTATAACTTCAATATCTATAATTCTACAGTCATTTGCCCCTTCTATTTAATTGGGGTTGGTATTAGTAGTGGAAGTATTATATTCTGTCTGTCCTCTGTAGAAAATTACCCATTACCTCAAATTAACTTGGGTTGTTTTATTAGAAGTTACACTTCTGTAAAGTGCTAACACTTAACAATTTAAGTTTTCAAAGAAAATACAAAATGAAATTAACAATAACAAAAATGCATTTAGTTTGTGTAATAGAAAAACAACTCTTTTATAATCCCAAACCTTACTTAGTTATATTATGTCTCCTGTTTATTTTGAGAGCACAGTAATCTTTAAAACAAAAATTGAACTTTTGAACACAATTTTAATGAGCCTAAGGCTAACCTATTTGGGAAACATTCTAATGTGGAGTAAGGTGGGAGACAGAGCCTTATCTCAGGATAGGTTGGGTTCTTCACAGATAGCAATACAACATTACATCTGAAACATGAATCAAAGAAAAGCTAAAGAGATTTTAGATTCTTTTTTGTTGGAAAGTGGCAAAATGTTTGCAGTTTTACAAAATCCACCTTTAAGTAGATCAGGCTCTCATTATCTTTTTAAAATACATTTAAATTTTTACCCCAGTGTAAAAAGTAACATGAAATTTTACATGCATCTTATTGATAACAAGTTCAGTTACAGAATATTAAATGATATAAAATTTCAATTTAAGTTTTTTATTTCTATATGATTTAAAATTACCAATTTAGACAACTTCAGTTTGGAGAACAGCAGCTTGGTAAAGTGCTCTTCCAAGCTTTATATTTATAATTTATATCTTAGAAGAACATGAGTATAACTAATATACAAAGAACTACTAGTATCACCATTATACAGATATTCTTATATTGACTAGGTTTAATTCTCACTGTAAAATTCAGAATACACAATTATTTACATTCTTGCAGAGTTTAGCAGTACTAGTGAAAATAAATGATAGCCTTAAATCTTTTATACATTTAGGGAACAGTGTTAATAATTCAAATTAGACTTAGCCAAAGCAGACAGATACAGGTAAGTTTTCCAAATGACAGTGTTGCTCTATGCCAGATGTAAGGTGTAAAAAATAGTACTTACTGGTTAAATCTATATAAAGTTTTATTTTTAAAATTTTATAGAATATTTAGATAAGGCTGAGACAAATATATTTAGTTTCAGATGTATACATATTTCTAGTCAAATATATTTAGGTTATTCATGAAAATCAAGCCTGATCAAGATCTTAAGTCATCTGTTTCTCTGACAAAGAAAAATCCTAAAAGCAATTGACATCACATTTTAATATTTTATAGCTGTCAAGTCTTCCACAAATTGGTATTCATCAGTCTGAGGTTTTTTAACAGGTAGAAGAGGCAGAGTAGGATATCTGGCAAAGCAGACTCACTTTACAATTTAAAAAATTGTCCAGAAGAGAATGAGTGCCTCTTCTTTTATTATTATTATTTTATTTTCACAGACAGCATTTTGATTCATTGTACACAAATGGGACACATGTTATTGTTTCTATGATTGTGCACAATGTAGATTTATACAATTTGTGTCATCATACATGTACATAAGGTAATGATGTCTGTCTCATTCCAGCATTTTTCATACCCCCCTACCTCTCATTTCCCTCTATGTAATCTAAAGTTTCTCCATTCTTCTCTCACCCACCCACCACCCCATTAAGTATCATCATCCATTTCTCAGGGTAAACATTCTACCCTTGATTTTTTGAGGTTGACTTGTTTCACTTAACATGATAGTCTCCAGTTATCTGCAAATGTCATATTTTTCTTCTTTATGACTGGATGACGTTTCATTGTGTATATATACCACAGTTTCTTTATCCATTCAACTGTTGAAGGAATATAGGTTGATTCCACAATCTAGCTATTATAAATTCTGCTGATTTTTTTTTCCTCTGGGGCAAGTTATTTCCTCCTAAAACTAATCTTGGTTAAGATAACATTGATCCCTTTTCCCAGGGTCACTTTTTCTTTAAAGGTCTTTCTCACTTTAGTAGAACTCCAGCAGAGCAGGTTCTGTTTTCTTTTCCTGGAAGATGCTTGCACTTGAAATTTCTAATTTTGGTGTGAGTATATTATCTCTACATTTAATTTACACAACAAATTTTATCCCAGCAAAGTAGTTAGACAGTTTGGCATATTTAAAATCTGAGCCTTAAGTTCTTTTTTTTTTTTCAAATTTACACTCAAGTGGTTGTAACACCGGTTATTGTTTGACCAGTCTCCCTTACCACCATCATAATACCATCAACTTTAAGTGAGCTCCCAATTGTTAATTGTACACAGAGACTCTCTCTTTACATACTTTTGTATATAAAGGCACTGTCTAGTGAAGGTCACAGATATTATTAGGGACCCATTTCTTCAGAAATCAGCAGGCCAAAAGACAGGTCTTTGAATTTGTGGGGACTCAGGGAGACCTTTATACTTTAGCTCTGTGGGCAAGAGGGAAGGCCTGCACCCAGATGTGTCCCCTGATCTAGTAGGGAAGATCTTAAAAAGGGGAGACAATTTTGTCCTCACATTACAATTTAATAATATTAGAATCCATTGTTTTATTTCTTGTGATTGGCAGCTTTTATCTTCCATCCCTGTTAAGACAGCTTAATCATCAATGAATATATTGAGCCACAGATAGGGTTTTTTCAAATGTAAAGCAACCCAGTGAGGTTAAGCATTCCAGTACACTCCTTTGACCCAGAGTGGCAGGAAAATGAAAATGGGTGTGGATCCAAATGGAAGTTACAAAAAATTCAGACTTAAGGACTAAAAGCACACAGCCAAATAGAAAGTTATGGGCCAAGTTAACATTCTTGGTACCTTCCCAACAACTGTACAGAATAGATTTTAACAATTAGCCTTAACACTTTTAATATCTCTTGAGCATGGACTCTGATAATTGTCTTTGTCCAAAGTCTAATTTCTGAGCTAGTATACTCAAGTGGAGAAACTTTCCAAATATTTTCCCTCACATTGGGGAGATCCATCTCTTTTTTTCCTTTCAATCAAAACTAATTTTATTTCTTTTATTTTTGTCCTCTGACACCATCCTTGAGTTTCATTCTTTGAATCCAAGGGGCAAAATCCCAGAAAGGAAATCAGTGAGATCTATTGTTTATATAGGTTCTTTCATTAGCAGAAATTGTGAACTGAGCCCTGTTCTCAAACTCTGGTTTTATTCTCATGGGTAAAGTGTGGCTGGAATGTAGGGTAGAGGCTACATCTTTCTTGCCTATTTCTCTACAGACCAGGCAGTTTTCCTGGGATTTTTTTCTCCTTTATATCAGGACTGTGTCCCTGACCCACAGCAATATGATTTGCAGCTGCCTGTGGCAAGACTTAGAAGTAGTACTCAGACTGTTAGCACTGGTTTGGAAAGAAAAAAAAAAAGTCCAACTTTGCTGTCCTGCCATACTCACACATGAGAGCGAGCACCTTTTGCATCCAACTAAGTTTTTTCCTGTTAAGATTTATTACATAATTGCATAAATGCCTGTACATAAAGAATCTTTTATTTTACCACTGACAGACCACCTGCCAAGTGCAAGATTGTAAAAATACAAAAAAACAATTCAAAAAGCAGAGTGTTACATTTAAATATCATCTTTTTCATAGACAGGTTTATACCTATAGGTGGCCCATTCAGCCAAGATCTTTCCCAAGAAGCAATCTATAGAATCAACACAGTATTTTCCATGTCTTAGGGGACCAGAAGAAAAATGCAAACAAAAAATCCTACAGACAGTCAAAGAGGATCCCCAAACCATGACCAACAAAGGGAAACCTTTAAAACAGACCAGATGAGGAAAATTACCCTAATTTTCCAACTACCACTTAACCATAATTTCAACACCAGTGGCACCACAGATATTCCCACAGAAAGAGATTAGATATTCCCTCAAAGGGGAACCAGATGTGTAGAATCAAGGGTCTTGCTGTAACACCAAAGGGGTTTACAAAATGACCAATGTTTCCAGATATTACTGCATTCAGTTTCCTTTTTCTTAAAGTAGACAAAAATGGAGAAATCCTTAAATTGCAGGAAAGGAAGGCTGGAGTTCCTTGAAGCAAAAAGGGTTTCAGCAACTGCTGGGAATCCCTCAGTCACACCCTTTACTTACAGGAATATCTCCTCTGGTTCAACCCATGGCAAGCTCTCCCATCTACTAATTTTCCAATAGTCAGCTCTCAAAAAGTTTGCCATACATCTTCATTCAGCAGGGAAGTGCAGTTACTTGCAGCGTCAGGCTTACCCAAGAAAGCAAGAGTTGGGAACTGCTCTTGGGTCCCCAGTAGGGGAAGAAATTTGGTACTAAGTGCTCTGTCCTTGTCCCCAATGACAATTAAATAATAAGGACATAATTTTGAGAAATAGAAAAATAATTATTTCTTTGCTAGCAAAGGAGAAACACAAGGTACTCCTGTCACAAAGGCTGTGATTCTCCCCATCAGGAGGAACAAAGGCATTTTAAAGAAACACTTCAATGCTTCATTCCAGGAGTGCCCTGCAGGGGGTCCCAGGGCACCCTGATGGTGTGTTAACCTTGACTTGTTAATTTGGAAGATATTTATTTCCCACAGATTCTGGCATATATCTCCTTGTGGAGCACAGATAACTGAATGTGATCTTGTTCCCTGACCCCAGATTAGGGAGGGGGAGAGGGAGAAGAGTAAAAGGAAAATATGACCCTTTTAAATATAATCCTCAGATCTATATTCAAAAAGTGAAGTGGGACACTTTCATAGTTAAACCCACCTACTCTGCATCAGAGCTACTGTTTGAATCTAGGGCTCTCTGAGGCAGTGGAAAAATTGAAGAAATTTGAGTTCATAGGAAAGCAGCCCTCCTGCCCTGAGATGACTCAAACAAACCCCTAAGTCATTCATGGTCCTTGAAGTTGAAGCTGGGGCCTCCATCATCACCTGGAAGCTAGGAGTGGACTTTCTGTAAAATAGATGCCAGCCTAACTGTGACCTTTTCTGTCTTTGATTCTATCTGCACTGTACTGGTACATGCTTCTGGGGCTCTCTGAACTATTCCTATGGACTTTTACTCACAAAGTAGCAGTATCAAGGAGGGATCTTTATGAAGAAGTCCTTGGAAGACATGCAAGCTCAGTAGTTATGGAGACATGCAAAGATGTAAAAGAGTCCTCAATTTGTACCTACATGTCATCCCTTACAAACTCCATGACATAAAGTATTTGATCTCATCTAACTTGGATTTCCTTTTCATTAAGAAGGACCAGTAGGGATATTAAAGAGCCTAGTAAGCACTTACTACTTTACAGCATTGTGGTGAATGCTCAGTAACTATAGCTATTATCATATTAAAATTATTAACAAATGATGTAATTGTTCTGGTGTAAGCACAGCAAAAAGTGAGTCTGACTGTTGCAAAGACTGAGTTTTGTAGAAGCATGGGAGATCAAGAAGAACTGAAGTTGAAGATGTTATTTCAATCTTTATTAAATCTAAAACCAGCTGCAGATACCCAGAGGAGATTTTGTCAGATGCTGGGGCTGCCTGTTTTGTCATGACTATGGATGCCACTGCTGCTGCCTGAAGGTCCTCTCTGGGGGGGTGCAGCTGCCACAGACACCTGGAGGTGTTTTCCCTGGGTGCCATTGCTGCAGGCACCTGTGCCTCAGCTGCACCTGATGCTCCTGCTTCAGGTGCTCAGAGGTCTTTCTCCAGGCCCTGCTGCTGCTCTTTATGCTGCTGCAGTCTGTGTCACCTGGAGGTCTGCTGCCCTCAATGGTGCCTTGGATACTTGGCTGCCAACTACACTGCTGCTGTTTCTGCTGTTGACACCAAAGCTCTTATTGCTCCCAGAAGGTCACCTAGCATTCTCCTCTCTGGGTGCTGCTGCACATGCAGCCAGAGCCACAGGTGACAATGCTGCCCCTGTCCCCTCACCTGCTGCCAACACCACCAATGACTGCAGCTCTTTCTGACCCTCTGCCAGCTACCATTAACTAATGTTACTACCACTTTCAATGCTGCCAAGAGGTCCACTGCCAGGGAGACTTTAGGTTTGGTTACATGTGGTCACATTCACTTTAAGATGCTGACCAGAGCCTGGAGTAAGTTGGAGGTGCCAGTGGGTTTGGTGCCACTTCCATTTTGGGTCACAGCTGTACCTGTCTGGGGATTCCAGGACCTGGAGGCTCACTGTCAGGGTGCCTACTGTTTGACTACAAGTGGGGTCTTTCTCCTGGGAGTGTGGATTGCTCTCATCTAGTACAGCATCTCAGAATTGCTCATCCCTGGTTGTTTCTCTCCAAATTCCAGTGGCATTGTGATCCTGGGATTGCAATGTGACCAAACCCAGGACATCTGTGGCCAAGAGTGGTAAAATAGTGGCTAAGTCTTCAGTCTGTTTTGTGGGAAGTCAGAGACAAGGATGAGCAAAGCTTTTGGATGCTGGCAGAGACCATTGTTCAATTTTCCACTGATATTTATTTTATTATCTTTTCTTCTCTCATCTCTCTATCATATTTGGAGCAGGGTGTTTTTTATGCATCAGTTCACTGAAGACAATAATATACACATGGTGTTTTATAGTTCTGCTATATATTCTGTATATTCTTATATTTTTAATTTTTTTTTCTCTCAGTGCGTATCCTTCTTCTTGCTTGTCTGTCTTCCTAGATCCCCTTTCTACCATTTCTCCACAAAACAGCCAATTTCTGTTGGTTTCTCTCCCATGCTTTGTGGATTTTTGTTTCTGCTTTCTCTGTTTCTCCCTCATGAACTCCATGTTCTGCACAGTTTCTGTTCTGTCTTTGTGCACTATTTGAGATTGTAAATCTGTACAACAAATTTTCTGTTTTAATTGTGGACAGTGGTTGAACACATCATTGCTGTTTATAGCAAGAGGGCAGTGAAAAGCTTGCAGGAAAATATTAGATTGAGGCTGTATATTGTTTGCACTGGGTGTTATTGATATCTGTCTCTCTCTTAAATGTGGGATAATGGAAATCTTTATCTACAATATAGGTGTTCAGGGTAGAATCTGTTTTGTCTCAGATCCATACAACAAAGGAGAAAACACACAAGCAACATGAAAAACAAGGGGAAAAAAAAGGAACAAACAAACCAAGATGTCCCAATTAGAGAAGCCACTGACAATACAATAGATGAAATGTCCAAGAATAAGTTTAGAAAGTATATGGTTAATCTGGATCTGTGAAACAAAGGATGGTATAAAGAATGAAATCAAAGAGAAAATACAAGAAGTGAAAGATCACTTCAATAAAGAATTAGAGTTTGTGAAAAAAAGCATAAATCCTCAAAATGAAGGAATCAATAAATCAAAATATAAACTCAATGGAAAGTTAACCAACAGACTAGACAATTTGGAAGACAGAACCTCAGACACTGAATTTGAAAGACAGAATCTCAAACACTGAAGACAAACTATTTAATATTAAAAATAATGTTGACTATGCAGTGATGGTAAGAATTCATGAATAGAACTTCCAGGAACTAAGAAATAACTTGAAAAGAACAAATTTAGGAGTTATCTGGTAAAAGGAGGAACAGAGATACTAGCAAAAGTAATGCACAATCTTTTCAATGACATAATATCAGAAAATTTCCCAAACCTGAAGAATGAAATGGAAAATCAAACATAGGAGACTTACAGGACCCCAAATGTACAAAACTACAGAAGATCCACACCAAGACACTTATAGTGAAATTAACTAAAATACAGAATAAGAATAAGATTTTAAAGGCTGTGAGACAAAAAAAGCATGTTATACATAAGGGAAAAACCAATTCAGATTTCAACTCATTTCTCCATCCAGACCCTCAAAGCTAGGTGGTCATAGAATAACACATTTCAAGCTCTGAAAGAAAATGGGAGCCATCCAAGAATTTCATATCCAGCAAAATTAGCTTTCAGATTTTAAGATGAAATAAAAAACTTCCAAGATAAACGGAAGTCTTAGAAATCACAATTAGAGTGCCTGCACTACAGAACAATGTCAACAAAATATTCCATGAGGAAGAAGTGAAAAAGAAAAGTGAAAACAAGCAAAGGGTGAAACTACATTAAATGAACAGTCAAAAGGAAAACTAAATCAAAGTAAAAGCCAGAAATAAACCAAAATGACTGGGAAGAAGTCATATCTCAGTAGTGACCTTGAATATTAGTGACCTAAACTCATCAATCAAAAACATGGACAGATTGGATTAAAAAACAAGTCCCAACAATATGCTGTCACCAAGAGACACACCTCATTGGCAAAGTCATCCACATACTGAAGGTAAAAGAATAAGAAAAAAAAAAAATCACTCATATGGATTGCATAAGCAAGCAGTTTTCATCCTTATATCAGATAAAGTGAACTCCAAACCCATGTTAATCAGAAGGGATAAAGAAGTTCATTTCATTATACTGAAGGGAATTATACAGCAGCAAGACATAACAATTGTAAATATTTGTTCTCCAAACAATAGAGCATCTATGTACAACACCAAAAATCAAAACAAACCAAAAAAATCCCTTTCTCAATTTCAGTAATCAAGTAGAGCACAACAGAATAATACTGGGTGACTTTAACACACCTCTTTCACTACTTGACAGATCTTCTAAACAAGACTTAAATAAAGAAATCATAGAACTAAATAACACACTCAATAACTTAGATTTAGCAGGTAATATAATATTTTATTCATCAATGAGTGAATATACATTTTTTTCTTGACAGCACATTGATCCTTTTCTAAGGTAATCCATGTTTTATGCTAGAGAGCAAATCATAATAAATACAAAAAATGAAGATAATACCTTGAATTCTATCAGATCATAATAGCTTGAAATTAAAAATCAATTATAAAATAAAAAATAAAATCATTTCTAACACATGGAAACTAAATAATACATATTGAGTGATGAATGGGTAGTAGAAGAAATCAAGGATGAAATAAATGAGAACACTGATACAACATACCAGAATTTCTGTTATACTGTGAATGCAGTTCCAAAAGGAAAATTTATTGCATTGAGTTATTTATTAATGAATAAAAAGTCAACAAATAAATGACAACATTACACCTGAAAACTCTAGAAAAAGAGGAACAAATCAATACCCAAAAGAGTAGAAGACATGAAATAATTAAAATCAGTGCTAAAATCAATGAAATTGAAACAAAGAAACATTTGAAAAAATTGAAAAACACAAAAAATTATTCTTTGAAAAAAAACAATAAGTCTGATAAACATCTAACCACATTAGAAAGAGTAAAAAAGGGCACCCAAATTACTAAAATATGTGATGAGAAACAAAATATCAAAATGCACACAACTGATATACAGAAGATAATTTAAAACTATTCTGAAAATTTATAATCCAACAAAATAGAAAATATTGAAGACATTGACATTTCTAGAGACATATGACCTACCTATACAGAATCAGGTGGTCATACACGATTTCAAAAGAACAATATCAAGTAATAAAATCAAAAACACCATTATAGTTTTACCAATTTAGAAAAATCCAAGAACAGCTTCTCATTTGAGTCCTATAAGATCTTCAAACACCTCAAATTATTCTATGAAATAGAAAGAGACAAACTGTTCCAAGTTCATTCTATGAGGCTACTATCACCAAATGATAGTACCAAATGATGATACTACAATGAGACAAAGACACATCAAAGAAAATTTCAGAAAAATATCTTTGATGAACATAGATGCAAAAATCAATTAAATTCTGGCTATTCTCATACAGAAACATAAGGATGCTGCACCACAATCAAGTTCAGTTCATTCACAGGATGCAGGGTTGGTTCAATATATTGAAATCAAAAAGCATACTTCATCATATCAATAGAATTAAAGACAAGAATCAAGCAATCATCTCATTAGATGTAGAAATAGCATTTGACAATACAACACCCCTTCATGTTCAAAACAGTAGAAGAACTAGGGATAGTAAGAACCTACCCAAGCATCATAAAAGCCATATATGCTAAACAGAAGTCTAACATAATTCTGAGCAAAGAATAATTGAAAGCTTTGCCTCTAAAACATGGAACAAGACAACAATGCCCTCTTTCCACACTTTTACTCAACTTTGTCCTTCAAATTCTAGCCAGAACAAATAGAAAAAAAAAAATTAAAGGTATAGAAAAAGGTAAAGAAGAAAACTATCACCATTTGCCAATGACATGATTCTATATTTGAAAGATCAAAAAAATTCCATGAAAGAATTTCTAGAATAAATGAATTCAGAAAAGAAGCATGATAAAAAATCAATGCCCATAAATCAAACACATCCCTATACATCTGTAATGAATGCACTGAAAGAGAAATAAAAACACTACCACATTCCCAATCACCTAAAAAAGTACTTGGGAATCAATCTGACAAGAGGTAAAAGACCTCTACAATGAAAATTACAGAACTCTAAAGAAAGAAATCAAAGAAGACCTTAGAAGATGGAAAGACTTCCCATGTCCCTGGATAGGCAGAATTAATATTGTCAAAATAACCATACTACCACAAGCAAAATTTAATGCAATTTCTACTAAAATCCAAATGGTGTTCTTCATAGAACTAGAAAAGCAAATGAAATTTACTTGGAAAAATAAGAGACCCAGAAGAGCCAAAGCAAATCTTAGAAAGAAAAGTAGAGAGGGAACATCACAATACCAGAACTCAAATTACACTACAGAGCCATAGTAATTAAAACAACATGATATTGTCACCAAAACAGACATATAGACCAGTGGTACAGAATAGAAGGCACAGAGACAAACCCACGTAAAACAGGTATCTTATGTTATGTAAAGGTGCCAAAAATATTCACTGAGAAAAGATACCTCACTCAACAAAAGGTGCTGGTGAAACTGGAAAGCCACATTTAACAAAATAAAATTAAACTCTTATCTCTCAACCTGCATGAAACTCAACTCACTGTGGATCAAAAAATTTTAGAACTAGAACAGAGACCCTAGGATTAATAAAAGAAAAAGTAGGCCCAAAACTTCACTATGTCCATCAAGGATCTGATTTTCTTAACAAGACTTCTAAAGTCCAAGAAGGTAATCAAGAATCAATAAATGGTATTATCTCAATCAAAATAGCTTTTTTTTTTAGCAAAAATAACAATCAATAATGTGAAGAGAGAGTCTACAGATTAAGAGAAAATCTTTACCACATGCACCTTGGGAAAAGCATTAATCTCTAGGCCATATATAGAACTCAAAAAATAACACCAAAGTCCAAACAACCCAATAAATTAATGGACTAAGGAACTGAACAGGCATATCAGAGAAAAAGATATACAATCATTCAACATATATTTGAAAAAATGTTCGATATCTCTAGCAATTAGAGAAATGCAAATGAAATCTACTCTAAGATTTCATCTCACTCCAATCAGTATGGCAATTATCAATAATCCAATCAATAATAAATGTTGTTGAGGATGTGGGGAAAAAGGCACAATCATTCATTGATGGTGGGAATGCAAATTGGTGCAACCATAATGGAAAGTATTATGGAGATTTCTCAAAAAACATGGAATGGAAGTACCATTTGATCCACCAATCCCACTCCTCTGTTTATACCAAAAGGACTTAAAATCAGCATTCTACAGTGCCACAGTCATATGAATGTATATAGCAGCTCAATTCACAACAGCTAAAATATGGAAACAATCTAGATGCCCTTCAACAGTTGAATGGATAAAGAAAATATGGTATATAGAGAGCATGTCATGGAATATTACTCAGCATTAAAGAATACAATTCTGGCATTTCTTGGTAAATAGATGGAGTTAGAAAATATCATACTAACTGAAATGAGCCAAACCCAATAAAAACAAAGTTCAAATGTTTTCTCTGTTATGTGGATGCTATTTCACAAAAAGTGGGGCACAAATAGGAAAGAATGGAATCATTTTAAATTAGGTAGAGGGAATAAAGGTAGGGGGATTTTATGTACATAGGAATAAAAGTAGAGTGAAAAAGTCATTATTACCTCATGTACAAGTAGAACTGCATGGTGTGATCATAAATTCGTATAATAGGAAAGATGAGACTAAATTTCTGTGTATATATCAAAATGTATAAATACATTCTATCATGTATGACTAATAAGTTAAAAAGTATCTGGTTTATTGCAAAAGTGTAAACAAATTATTTAATAAAAGAGATTAAAATTAAACTTGTAAAAATAAAACTTTTTTTTTTCCTTTTGTATATCTCCAGCTTCATTTCCATAGCTGGTTTTTATAGCTTCTTTTGAGCCCCTGACAAAGATTTGATTGTACTTTGTGAATTTTTTTTCTCTGTTGAAATGCTAGCTGCACTTCTCAGTTAACTCTTCAAGTTTTTTAATTTTAGGGTAAACAAATGGGATACATGTTGTTTCTCTGTTTGTACATGGAGTAAAGACATACCACTTGTGTAAACATAAATTTACATAAGGTAGTGTTGTTTGATTCATTCTGTTATTTTTTCCTTCCCCCTACCCCTCCCACCCTTCTTTTTCATCTATACAGTCCTTCCTTTCTCCATTCTTGTCCCCCTCCCTAACCCTAATATTAACCCTAACCCTAACACAAACGCTAACCCCTCCCATGCCCCATTATGTGTCATCATCTGCTTATCAGCGAGATCATTCCCCCTTTGGATTTTTGAAATTGCCTTATCTCATTTAGCGTGATATTCTCCAATTGCATCCATTTGCCTGCAAATGCCATAATTTTATCATACTTTATGGCTATAAAGTATATATATATACCACAGTTTCTTTATACATTCATCAACTGAAGGACATCAAGCTTGGTTCCACAATCTGGCTATTGTGAATTGAGCAGCTATGAACATTGATGTGGCTGTATCTCTGTAGTATGCTGACTTAAAGTCCTTTGGGTATAGGCCAAGGAATGGGATAGCTGGGTCAAATGGTGGTTCCATTCCAAGCTTTCTGAGGAATCTTCATACTGCTTTCCAGAGTGGCTGCACTAATTTGGAGCCCCACCAGCAATGTATGAGTGTACCTTTTTCCCCACAACCTCAACAACACCTATTGTTGCTTGTGTTCTTGATTGTTGGGGGCTATGTCGTGCAAACTGCGCTGGGATGGTGCCTGACAGCCAGCCAGAGGTTGCTTTGAACACATCGCTGGTGAGGAGGTTGATTAACATAAGCACACCCAGGTGATTTGTCATTGGCCATATCCAATTAAGTCCATGCACACAATGCGTGCACAGGTGTTCCCGAGTGCTCCTGATCATGCCTGCTAATTTT
Source organism: Sciurus carolinensis (assembly GCF_902686445.1). Lineage (NCBI taxonomy): Eukaryota > Metazoa > Chordata > Mammalia > Rodentia > Sciuridae > Sciurus > Sciurus carolinensis. Next base: position 94,353 of record NW_025920322.1, on the reverse strand, counting down.
ACCTTTACCATAAGTGGGTAGCTAGCTCCTCACTTAATCTTTGCATACTTGGCATCAGCCCTACCCTTCACCTCCTGGAAGGGATATAAGCCAGCACTCCATGAGTGCCAGGGTTCGAGGTTCAAGGCCCCAGGTTTGAGGTTGGAGGTTCCAGGTTCGCAGTTCCAGTTCCTGGGTTTCCTGATTCATCAATAAACCGTTCAGAATTCAAGAGCTTCACTACCCTTTTGTTCCCCTCACCAAATTGACTCCCCTGGACGGCGTCACTTGATAATCGCTATTCTAATTGGGGTGAAATGAAATCTTGGGGTAGTTTTGATTTGCATTTCTCTTATTACTAGAGATGTTAAAAATGTTTCCATATATCTGTTGATTGCTTGTAGATCTTCTTCTGTGAACTGTCTGTTCATTTCTTTAGCCCACTTGTTGATTGGATTATTTTTATTCTTGGTGTAGAGTTTTTGGTGTTCTTTATATATTCTGGAAATTAGTGCTCTATCTGAAGTATGACTGGCAAAGATTTTCTCCCACTCTGTAGACTCTCTCTTCACATTACTGATAGTTTCCTTTGCTCAGAGAAAGCTTTTTAGTTTGAATCTATCCCAGTAATTGATTCTTACTTTTCTTTCTTGTGCTATGGGAGTCCTGTTAAGGAAGTCTGATCCTAAAACAATATGTTGAAGATTTGGACCTACATTTTCTTCTATAAGATGTAGGGTCTCTGGTCTCATTCCAAAGTCCTTGATCCATTTTGAGTTGATTTTTTGCAGGGTAAGAGATAGGGGTTTAATTTCATTCTGCTTCATATGGATTTCCAGTTTCCCCAGCACCTTTTGTTGAAGAGGTATCTTTTCTCCATTGCATATATTTGGCCCCTTTGTATAGTATGAGAAAATTGTATTTATTTGGGTTTGGGTCCATGTCCTCTACTCTGTACCATTGTTCTATCTGTCTATTTTGGTACCAATACAAAGCCATTTTTTGTTACTCTTGCTTTGTAGTAGAGTTTAAGATCTGTTATTGTGATACCTACTGCTTCACTCTTTCTGCTAAGGATTGTTTAGCTATTCTCAGTTTCTTATTCTTCCAGATGAATTTCATAACTGCTTGCTCTATTTATGTAAGGCACGTCTTTGGGATTTTAATTGGAATTGCATTGAATCTGTATAGAACTTTTGGTAGTATGGCCATTTTGACAATATTAATTCTGCTTATCCAAAAACATGGGAGATCTTTCCATCTTCTAAGATTTTCTTTAATTTCTTTCTTTAGTGTTCTGTAGTTCTCATTGTAGAGTACTTTCACCGTTTTTTTGAGATTGATTCCCAAGTATTTTATTTTTTTTCGATGCTATTGTGAATGGGGTAATTTTTCTAACTTCTCTTTCTGAAGATTCCTCACTTATGTATAAAATTGCATTGGATTTATGAGCATTGATCTTGTATCCTGCTAATTTTCTGAATTCACCTATGAGTTCTAAAAGTTTTCTGGTGCAATTTCTGGGTTCCTCTAAATATATAATCATGTCATCAGCATATCCCTTTAATTTCTTTGGTTTGTCTAATTGCTCTGGCTAGAATTTCAAGGATGATGTTGAATAGAAGTGGTGAAAGAGGGCATCCCTGCCTCATTCCAATTTTTAGGGTAAATGCTTTCAGTTTTTCACCACTGAGAATGACATTGGTCCTGGGCTTAGCATAGGTGGCCCTTACAATGTTAAGGAATGTTCCCATTATCCGTATTTTTTCTAGTGTTTTAAGCATGAAGGGATGCTATACTTTATCGAATGCTTTTTCTGCATCTATCAAAATAATAATGTGATTCTTAACTTTAAGTCTGTTGAGATGGTGAATGACATTTATTGATTTCCAGATGTTGAGCCAACCTTGCATCCCTGTGATAAAACCCACTTGATCATGGTGCACTATCTTTTTAATATAGTTTTGTTCCAATTTGCTAAAATTTTGTTGAGAATTTTTGTGTCAATGTTCATTAAGAATATTGGTCTGAAATTTTCTTTCCTCAATGTGTCTATGTCTCATTTAGGTATCAGGATGAAATTGGCTTCATAGAATGAGTTTGGGTTGGTTCCCTCCTCTTCTATTTCATGGAATACTTCGAGGAGTATTAGAATGAGTTCTTCTTTAAATGTTTTGTAGAACTCGGCTGAGAACCCATCTGGTCCCAGACTTTTACTTGTTGGTAGGCTTTTGATGACCTGTTCTATTTCATTGCTTGAAATTGATTTATTTAAGTTGTGTATGTCCTCCTGGTTCAGTTTAGATAATTCTTATGTCTCTAGAAACTTGTTGATGTCTTTGAGGTTTTCTATTTTCAAAATAGCTTCTAATTATATTTTGTATTTCACTCGTGTCTGTTTTGATATTTCCTTGTTCATTCCGAATTTTAGTAGTTTGAGTTTTCTCTCTCTTTGTCAATGTGGCTAAGGGTTTATCAATTTTGTTTATTTTTTCAAAGAACCAACTCTTCATTTTGTTAATTTTTTTGATTATTTCTTTTGTTCCATTTTCATTGATTTCAGCTCTGATTTTAATTATTTCCTGTCTTCTACTACTTTTGGTGTTAGTCTGCTCTTCTTTTTCTAGGGCTTTGAGCTATAGTGTTATGTCATTTATTTATTTATTTTTCTTCTTTTGTTGAATGCACTCCATGAAATAAATCTTCCTCTAACTACTGCTTTCATAGTGTCCCAGAGATTTTGATATGATGTGTCTTTGTTCCCATTTGCCTCTAAGAATACTTTTTTATTTCTCTCCTGTTGTCTTCTATTATCCATTCATCATAGAATAGCATATTATTTAATCTCCAGGTATTGAAGAAGTTTCTTTTTTTATTCTATCATTTATTTCTAATTTCAATCCATTTTGATCTGATAGAATACAAGGTAGTATCTCTAGCTTCTTGTATTTACTAACAGTAACTTTGTTGCATAAAATATGGTCTATTTTAGAGAAGGATCCATGTGCTGCTGAGAAGAAAATGTGTTCATTCTTTTTTGGATGGTTATGTCCATTAAGTATAAAGTATTGATTGTGTTATTGAGATCTATGGTTTCTTTATTCAATTTGCATTTGGAAGATCTATCCAGTGGTGAGAGAGGTGTGTTAAAATTGCCTAGTATTATTGTGTTGTGTTCTGTTTGATTTCTGGATTTGAGAAGGATTCGTTTGATGTAAATGGATGAGCTAATGTTTGGGGCATAGATGTTTATGATTGTTATGTCTTGTTGATTTATGCTTCCCTTAAGCAGTATGTAATGTCCTTCTTTATCCCTTCTGACTAGTTTTGGCTTGAAGTCCACATTATCTGAAATGAGGATGGATACTCCAGCTTTTTCGCTGTGTCTGTGTGCATGTATGTTTTTTCCCATCCTTTCACCTTTCATCTGTGGGTATCTCTTTCTATAAGATGAGTCTCTTGCAGGCAGCATATTGTTGAATTTTTCTTTTGAATCCAGTCTGCCAGTCTATGTTTTTTGATTGATGAGTTCAGGCCATTAACATTCACGGTTATTATTGTTAAATAGTTTGTATTCCCAGTCATTTGACTCATTTTTGTTTTTTGACATGATTTGGTTTCTCCTTTATTTGGCTATTCCTTTAGGCTAGTTTCTCCTGTTGTTGATTTGCATCATTGTTTTTCATATCTGTCTCATGGAACATTTTGCTGAAAATGTTCTGTAATGCAAGCTTTCTTTTTGTAACTTCTTTTAGCTTTTGTTTTTCATGGAAGGATTTTATTTCATTGTCAAATCTGAAGGTAAGTTTTGCTGGGTATAAGATTCTTGGTTGGCATCAATTTTCTTTCAGGGCTTAGTAAATGTTGTTCCAGGTACTCTAGCTTTTAGGGTCTGGATTGAAAAATCTGCTGATATTCTTATTGGTTTCCCCTGAATGTAATTTGATTTTTTTTCTCTTGTAGCCTTTAAAATTCTTTCTTTATTTTGTATGTTAGGTATTTTCATATGTGCGATCATTTAATGCCTGCATTTGCTCTTTCATCTCTTCCTTCAATGCCTCCATTTGCTCTTTCATCTCCTCGATTGCTTTCCTGTTTGTTTTAATTATGTACATTCTGAACTCCCTTTCTGACCTTTCTTCTGCTGTGCTGTCATTGGGTTTTATTGATATATTATCTAGGCTTGTTTGGGACATTTTCTTTCCTTGTTTTCTCATATTGGTCATATGATAATGCAGTGCTTCTGAAGAAAGATGCCCATAGCCTGCTACTGGGTCCAGGGCTGGGGGCTGGTGCTGCATGGAAATCCTCTCACTGGGCAGGCCTGCTTCTTGAAGCTGGCTATAGACAGGGCTTTCCCCAGCCTGAGGGAGCTGGGCTGCTCAGAGAAAGTCTCTCTCTGTCCTGCCTTGGTCCCAGAAGTTGTCTGCGGGCTGGGGCCTGCTGCTGGGTGCAGGGCTTGTGGTTGACTCTATGCAAAAAATCTCTCATAATCTTCAGGTAAGTTTCAAGATAAGTTTATAAAAATGGTGGCAGGGAGGAATTCAATATAATGCTTTGTTCTCTTTTTTTCACACAAAATCGCAATGACATTTAGGGACTTTAAAGAAGGCCATGGTGATAGATACCTATGAGCCAGTTGGCTCTGCTGAGGGAAGGCCATAGACTTCAGCTCTGACTTTGCCTTCCCTTGTAAATTAATAATTTTGCTGGGAACTCGAGAGACCAAGAGAAAGGCTATAGGTGACTAATCACAAATCACAATTCTTTTATCAAATCAATTCAGAAATGTATCCTATTAGTTAGATTATATATATTTTATACGAAGAATAGTGTTTTTCATTTACAAATTTCTTTCTCTTTTCCTTTTCAGTTTGAAAAAGCTTTGACCAATCACCAAGAAACTCAGGCTCAATTACAGAAAAAAGGCAAAGATTAATGAGGTTCAAGTATAGTTACAAACTTTTAAATCTCAGTTAAAATGCCATCCTGAGTTGTTTTGGTTTGGAAACCAGACCAGGTGAACACAAGTTATGTCTTTATAGCACCAAAAAATTTTAACTTGAATTTCAGTTTTGTGTTTTAATAGTATCATTTGTATGCATTTTTGTTCTATTTTTCCTTTTAAATTACTTTTTAACTTTATTCCCACTCATACTTTTAGGAATTACCCTGCTTCCTTGTGCATCATTTGGGTTTGTTTTTAAGGTCACATATTTTCTAAGTAATGTTTTCTAATTAAGCATAAAGTTTAAGAAATTCTTTTGCTCTTAGATTTGTCATTCATCACTGATCTTCAACCTACTACAGAAAATAATTGCTCAAGCTATTTAATTTTCAAAACCTTCAGCTTATGGTAATCTTTCAGTTAATTATAATCTCTTGCTGAATGAGATATTCATGATAATTATTCAATTTCTAAAAATAAATAGATTTGAAACATGACAAAAAGGAGAGACAATATGGATTATGAAACAGAGTTCACATACATGCTTTACACTTAAAACATGAGCTAGAAAGAAATACATCATCTGCATGCTGTGCATGGATGAAAGTAAAGGGATAGAATATTCAGAGTTAAATTTCTTCATGTAGGTTTACATACAGGATGATGAGCAACTAAGTGTAATTTAGCTATTTTCCTTTCATCCTGATTTATGGTTATGTTGAAAGAGTCTCAGTGTACTATTTTCTATATAAGTGGATTTTTTTTCTTTTAAATACTTAATAAATAGTTTTGTTACAAGGGTTGTGTGAAGATATCTTAGGAGATAGCAATCTGATGGATTTTAATGTTTTAAAATAAAATTGAATACTGTTTACAGAAGAATTATTCTAATTGCTTTCTCTTTATTTTTACAAGGAGAAATTACTACACTTCACTAAACTTTTTCCTGTTATGGTATCTTATATTTCATATTTTTTTTAGAAAATTGTTTCTTTGGCTTGTAGGCAATGATTGAAACATGTATGACATTTTACCTGGCCTTGGCTAATATAAATTTAATAATGTTCTTTTTCATTTTCCCAGTTGATGAATTACTTATATCTATCCTGGAAATTTTTAGTTTATAAAACACTTATCTATTATTGTTGGATAAATTATTATTTCATGGTACTTTTATATAAAATGGGGATAAATTCATGTTTTGAAACAAATCAAAGAATCTCCTTAGTTATGCTATATGTAATAATAACCTGTGTTTATGGCTATCAGAGGAAAGCCTGAAATTAAGAGTTTTAATAACAGACACCATATTCACTTTTTGAAAAACTAGCAAATTCTTTCTTTGAGTATTTTTTGTACTTTTCATTCATTTTCCTTAAGATTCTTTGATCACTCTTTCTCTCTGTCTGTACATAGATTGAACCAAGTGGTGCTTTACCACTGAGCTATATCCACAGTTCCTCTTTTTCTTCACTTTTTATTTTGAGACAACTTGTCACTAAGCTGCTGAGGTTGCCTTCAAACTTCAGATCCTCCAGATTTAGCCTATTGGACTGCTGGGATTAACAGAATGTGCTACTGTATCCAGTCTAAGACCTTTGTCTTTAATCAAAATTTGTAAAATATGCTCTTTTATCTGTGATTTTCTTCATTTGTTCCTTTAGTTACTTAACTAATTACCATAAACAGTTAGTCACTGGGAATATAGTTCTGAGCCAGATTGTCACTGTGTTAGTGTCTGGCCTCCTGAATCATATATTCAAATGATTTGTAATTTGTCAGGAACTATTCTAGAGTACAGATTCAGCTGTACCTTTAAAATATTAGGGAGCTAACTAAATTCACATGAGTGTGTATACATGTAGAAATTCTTGGCACTCTCTGGGCAGTCTGGTTCTTAATCACAGCAACCCAGGCAGCATTGAGCTGATTCTTCTTTAGACTTTGTTTTTAGCAAGACACACTGTTTTAACTGTAGTCTTTTATAATACTATTTTGTTTCTGCTGGTGTCATGTCATTGACTTAACATTTTTACCTGTGATATATTTTAAATAATTGTATCATAAAACTTATAATTAATATTTCTTAAGTGTGCACAGCTTGGAAGGTAATTCTCATATGTATTGTGTGGGCTTAGAATTGTAGTTAACAATTTCAAGATATTAACCACATTACAAAAAATTATCGGAGGCTTCCCCAGCCTGAATCCTGCATAACTCCATCCCTCTTCACCCTCCTAAAATCCCTCTCACAACTGGGCTCCCAGTTGAATTGCTCTTCCTCCCTCACTCATTTACTATAACCCTGGCCTGCTCCATACCTGATCCTGGCACACTGTGCTGGGTGTCGGTTGGCCACCTTGTACTGGGCTCTGCAGCCAGTCTTTTGTCCACCCTTCCATGATGGTCATGCCCCAGCTCAAGCCGGTGCCAAGCTCAGCTCTCAGTCCTACCACAATATGCAGGAACACCCAGAGACCAGGACCCTCCCAGGCCTCTTTCTAGGAACTTGTGACCTCCTGGGATCCACAGAGCATGCAGCCCCTTCTTCTCTGGTTAGCACTCTGACCCAGACCATTCACAATTTTGCTGGGCTCCATAGGAAGACCCTAAGGGGTCACATAAGGAGCCTTCACTATTGCTGCTTGCTGACTAAAAAGGAAGGCATCTGAATCTTCCCTATAATCAAAGTCCTCTGAATTTTCTGATGCAGTTCTTTCCATGGATTCCCCCAACCCTATTGACCCCAAACTGGCAGAATAGACATTTGAGCAGGCTATCCAGGATCCAGGTGTGTTATTTGAAATGAGCAGCCATCAGATGTTTTCAGACCTTACCAGTTTATTTGCTGTGGACCACCACTACCATATATCACCAACTCCCTATGCTACAGAATGTTTCCAACTCTCAGGCACTGGATTACTGTAAGAAGAATGAGGCAGGTGGAAAGTCTGCCAGCAGTCCAGGGGAGAACAAAAAAAAATAATGCATTTATCTTCAAGATACAGTAGAAACCCACATATCCCAGTCCTGCCCCTGCTGTGAGAGAGTGGACCAGTCACAGAGAGGACTTTACACAGTCCAAGCACAGCCCCTTACTTGATGTGTCTTACCCTGAGTGGAAGATGGAAATAGAGGAGCAGAGATTCTTAGCTGAAGTGATTCTTTATGGCAGGTGCTGAGGTGGATACTGAGGAAAATAATGGATATGTGGACATCCTGGAAAGTGACTTAAAGGTGACTATGTGGCTTGCTCAGGCAAGGAAATTCTCATTTTCACTCCATTGATAAAGATCTTAGATAAGAAAGGGGAACAGAACCTCCTACTGTTCAGCAAGTGTCAGCTGTTTTTCTGCTCTTCAATCATTCTCTGAAGTGTAATAAAAACCATCTGGAAAATGTTATGGCAGCCCCAGGACAGGAACATGACTGTCCAAAATAAGCACAGTAGGAGAATATCATCCACAAAGGGGAATAATAAACCTGGAAGCAACAGAAGTCAACCTAAATATCAGCTGGGAAACTTAGAGCTGATGACAAAAGAGAGCTGCTCCTGGCACTATGTTTTCTCAGTGTGTTTTGCTTTGCTTTGTGAAGATATTATTTTCTTTAAAGAAATTAAATGAGTGTTGAATAAACATCTTAGTTTCTTCTGATGTCACTCAGGAGCCATGATGGATATTTAAAACCTGCTTTCCTGTTTCATTATAGGTCCAGTCACAACTGTAATGAAGCATTTTATAGTGTTTTTGTTAATTTTCAAATTATTTTTATTATTAAAATTAGTTGTACATCGCAGTAGAATGCATTTTGATGGATATTCTGAATTCATGCTGAAGTCTCCCCTTCCAGTGGGTGTAAAAGTTAGGATTGCATTTCTTGAAAATAGCAGACCCCTGGGGAAGCCCTACCTCTGTCTTCTCTCCTAATGTCACAGCAGAGCTCAGGTTTGTCTTGAGTCTTTTTCAGAAAGTGCCAGGACCAAAAGCTTCTCTGGTTTCCATGGGCACTGTGATGCCATGCTGCTGTCAGTCTGTCTTTCTGTGACATCACCAGGGATCTGCAGAGTGACCAGAATAGCACAGCATGCACTCATCAGGAGACAAGGCTCCCAAGACCTAGAAGCAGCCCTGGGGAGAAAAACCAAGTGCCACTTCCTGAAGAAGCCTGGAATCTCCACACCCTTCAATCTCAACTGGCTGGATGCTAACCCATTCCACTTGAAATATGTAGATGTCTCATGATTTGCTGTCATTTCACAAGGGCATTGTTAACAAACTTAGGCATTTCTTTGAGAAGGAGCTAAAACAGTGTAGCAAAATTTTGGATGGGAGTGAATGACAGCAAAACAGTAGAAATCACAGCAAATGAGTTTAGAATCTATATAATTAAAATAATCCTTGAAGCAAAGGATAAAGAGAGAAAATGCAGGTAATGTATGATCACTCCAATAAACACTTAAAAGAGAAAAATCGGAAGAAAAGAGCACTTCAGTAAAGAGATTGAGATTCTGTGGGGAAAAAAGCTAAATTCTTGAAATGAAAGAAATAATAAATCAAATTAAAAACTAAATAGCTACAGCAGGCTATAGCAGATATTAAAGAATTCCAAATAAGGAGAAAAGGCACTAGGCTTTCAGGAAGAGAAAGACTTTTGAACTGAGATATATTTTATAAAGAGAGAGATGCCAAAGACACTGTGCTAAGTGTTGAATGTCAAGGATCAAGAATTACAAATAAAGTAAAATGTCTTTTTCAATTGGATAATTTGGCATTTTGAGCTTACATGTTTGCTCCATTCCAACCTTTTAAAAAGATTTTTAACAAATTTTAATGCATTCAGTAGGTACAGATATATGTTGAAACCCAGTGGAGCTAGTTTAAATTTGCATTTGAGACTGTGTGCTGAAATTTTTAGTTTGACAAATCTAAGCCATAAAATATCTGCAATGCCCTGAAGCAGGAACTGTAGGAGATATACAACATGTGAATTAACAGGAGAGTAAAAAAGTTCACAGAGAATGAGTGGTCTTTGCATCCAGGGACTGGAAAAATTCTGAGATATAAGTGCTGCCTGCACTGAACTGGGAAAAGGGACAGGATTTTGATAGAGAACAAAGCATATTTTCAAACTTAATAGATCTGACTAATTAGGATAGGGAAAGCATATTCAGGAAGAGACCTGGTGATAGATGAATTCTGAAAAGGAGCTGTGGGCCTTGAGAGTCCCACCTTAATATGTTGTTACACCTTCAAGAGTGATATCCATGTGAAGGAAAATTCAATAGAAAGTGGAAGGAACAGGAAGATAGAAGAAAATCTCCCTGAGGGGAGAGTGGACATAGGAATCAATTTTGAAGACATTTCACAGGCAAGATTGAGAAGAACTTGAGATGGTTTGAGAAATAAGCAGGTAGTGAAAATGAGTAAGAGGCAAACTGACTATGAGACTGGCAATATTTTAGTAACAATGGCTAATGTGAATTGAATTGAAGGTCCTGTGTGCCACTCATCATGGCTTTTTATTTAATATTACCAGTAGTTCTATTTTAAAGTTCAGGAAACTAAGACACAGAGATATTGCCCAGTTTACCCAAGATCAAACACTAGTAAGTGTCAGAGCATGATTAAAATTTAGTTGTATTCTTAACAATTGCTCTCACTGACTTAGAGCACCAGAGAAGAGCAGCTCCCTTAGAAAACAAGCACTGACCAGAGACACCAAAAATAAAAATGGTCATCAGGTCCAGATATGGCTATGGAGAAAAGTAGGCTGAGGAAAGAAATCTGCCTTATGCTGCAATGTAAAAAGGACCATGATCCCTCTTCCCTGCCTCCTGTCCCCTACACAACACACTGCCCTCAGTCAGCAACTGATCTGCCTTTCTATCAAGAGCATTTTCCTATTGGTTTCTTAAATTTGGTCCAGGTTATCTCAGGCCAGCCATCCCAAACATCTTTTTGATTCCACAGGATTGATTTGACCATTCGTACTCTATAGATTAGATGCTGAAGGACAGGAAATGGGAGGGAATAAAATGTAGAAAAAAATGTGGTCCAACCTGGAGCTCTGGGCTCCAGCTTTGCTTGAGACTTCTGGCAGACATATGTCCCCAAAATTAGCTACTTTCTGTAGGATCTCTTATAATTTGTACTTTTATCACTACCATTTATATTAAATACTTATGTGAAGGAAAAATGGGGGCTTTAGTAAAGAGCCAATAAAAAGAACTGCAAAACATGCCAGAAAAGTCAGGCTAATTGAGAACTATGACAATTGAGTGTACCCAAAGAGTTAGGGGCAGAAGTCAGTGATCTCTTTTAAACAAGACACGAGACTAATAAAACCAAAGGGGATATATATTTTTAAATATAATTTTTAGATACCAATGGACCTTTAATTTATTCATTTATTTATATGTGGTGCTGAGAATCAAACCCAGTGCCTCACACATACTAAGCAAGCATTCTACCACTGAGTTATAACCCAAACCCCATAAAGGAGTTTCTATAGAAAATATCAACAAGATGGACAAAACCCCAAATATAACATTAAAAAAACTTCTAACAATGAAAACTCAAGGCCAGCTCTCCTATTGCTCACTCCAAGTCAATGGGAATAGTGGTTAGGGACATAAAAAAAAAAGACTATAAATTATATGTGAAGAATTTGAAAACACAGTTAAGGTAGATAACATTTTAGAAAAAAATAAAATTTTAAAGCACCAGAAAAGAAAAAGTACCTTCAATATACCAATAACCACTGAATAAATTGAACCAGTAATTAAGGCAGCCCCTAACCCCTGCCAAAGTAAGAAGCTGGGCAATTTAGTACAGATAAATTCTAGTCAGAGCCTAAAATTAGGTGTTGCTGCTTATTAGCTGTGACCTTTATGTAATCAGAAAATTAACTGCCTGATCATTTGTAGATCCTATATATCAATTGAAATGACAACCCTTGATGAGCAAGAAAACAGATGTAAATAATTTACTGAAATAGTTTAAAAAGTGCAAAAAATATATATTTTTATTCTACAGATATTTATTGCACTTCTAACAGGTGCCAGCTTTGTAGTTTGATATTTAGTGCTGAAGTTTAATATTTAAACTCACTCTGAACTAAATAGGAATTAAGCTATAAGAGAGTATAGGAAATCATTTTTGCACATATAATCCTATACAATAAAACATCTAGGTGCAGACAGGTATTAACAGGAGATCTTTACTTCAGCTTATTCAATTGGGAACAAAGATGATGGATTTGCTTCAGACCTGACATTTGTCACTAAAACATATACCTTTTTATCTTGCTATTTACCATCTTAGTTGCTACCAATACAGAAATTAACTGTACACTGTTTTTTCTTATGAGTCATCTTTCTAATAAGTTTGATATTATTTATCAATGAAAATATGTTTTCAGGAGCTGGGGTTTAGAGCTCAGTTGTAGAGGGATTGTATAGCATGTGTGGGGCACTGGATTCAATTCTCAGTACCACATAAAGACAAATAATGGTCCATTGACAATTAAAGCAAAAAAAAATAAACTCTTTGTGTCCGATGAAACCAAATGCATTCTGCTATCATGTGTAACTAAGAAGAACCAATAAAATATTTTAAAAATATATTTTCAGAACTTGACCTATACCCAAAGGACTTAAAATCAGCATACTACAGAGATACAGCTACATCAATGTTCATAGCTGCTCAATTCACAATTGCCAGCTAGATGCCCTTCAATTGATGAATGGATAAAGAAACTGTGGTATATATATATATATATATATATATATATATATATATATATATATATATATATAAAATGGAATATTACTCAGCCATAAAGAATGATAAAATTATGGCATTTACTGGCAAATGGATGCAATTGGAGAATATCATGCTAAGTGAGATAAGCCAATCTCAAAAAACAAAAGGACATATGATCTCGCTGATAAGTGGATGATGACAAATAATGGGCGGTGGGAGGGGTTAGCATTAGGGTTAGGGTTAGGGTGAGGGAAGGGGGCAAGAATGGAGGAAGGAAGGACTGTATAGAGGAAAAAGAGAGGTGGGGGGTGAGGGGAAGGGAAAATAACAGAATGAATCAAACAACATTACCCTATTTAAATTTATGATTACACAAATGGTGTGCCTTTACTCCATGTACAAATAAACAGAGAAACAACATGTATCCCATTTGTTTACAATAATAAAAAGGGGAAAAAAGAACAATAAAAACTAAATAAAAAAATAAAAAATAAAAAAATAAATATCACTTCAACTTTATCAGTTTTGAGGTCTTGAGAAAAAAAATATGTAAATTCTCCAAACTTTTTCATCTTTAATATGGAGAAAATCATGCTGAATGGGGCTGAAAATTATATGGTACATGAGAGTAATGCACTTGCCACAATAATTGGCATATTGGAGGTGTTAAATAAATAACAACTGCCTAGAGCATTTGTAGAGAATTGTAGAGAGTAGCAAGGTCTCACTTCCTCAGGAGCAGAGGTATAGAAGCCACAAGATTAATGTGATGTCTGCTCCTTGAGCAGCAGTTATTTCCCGGTAAGAAATAAAAATATGACTTCTAAATTTAAAAAAAAATACATTTTCAGGTCTAAAGGAGATATTTCTTCTAAATATTTTAAGAAAAACAATCCTCATTTCAGTTTACAGAGAAACATCTTTGTAGTGCTCTGGAAATCTGATGACATATCCATAATACAGTATTAGAAATTACAGATTCATAAAGAGTCTGACTTAAACTTTTTTCCTCAATGTTTAAAGATCAGTATTTATAGATAGCCTAGAATCTTTTAAAAATAATATTTGAATATGCTTTAGTAACATCTAAATTATGTACCTTTCTCAAGTAGCCTGTCATATAGAACAATTAGGTACATTATATGGGCTTTATTCTTTGCTGTAGATAATCTTACAATTTTCATCTGTAAATCATTCTATAAAATGGATTGACAATTGATCCATCACAGTGGTGATGAAAGAACCAATCTACTGTGGTCTGTTTGTGAATGTTACTCAATAGCTGATCCAAAGCAGGCATTAAATGGCAGGAATTATGAAAAGGCTAAAAGTGAACTTTATGACAGCAAATTACTTGAATTTTTAGAAACTAAAATTAGGTTTAGTTAGAAATTCAGATTTTCAAATGAAATCAAGTTTCTCTGTCTTGTGGGGAGACACAGATTTTTAGGAAAACAATTCAACAAACTCAGTATACTGTAACTGCAAAGTAATGGGACTGGCTTCAAAATCCACAGACACTACTGGTACTCTCTCATTGAGGTTAATTCTTTACTGAAATAAAAGGAGCTGGTTCTGGGAACTGGAAATTACTGAAAGTAAAATATGTGAGCTAGAAGCTAAAAGGGGCCTTTGAGAATGCTTCCCTTCACCTGTTTTTTGATCAGGGCAGGTTTGAAAAAGAAGCTGAGAGTTGCCTGGGGCCACTGAACTCATTGAAGGTAGAACAGTGATGGGAGTTCCAATTTTATTTCCCCAAGGCCTACCTGTAAATAACTACTGGTCCTAAAGAGTTAGAAAAAGAAATATTAAAAATTGTACGATAAGGCTGTGGTTATAATTCAGTGTATAGCTAAGTAGGGAAGTAGAACACTTCCCTAGCATGTGTGAGGCACTGGATTCAGCAACACATATAAATAAAAAGAGTTTCATTGACAATTAATTTTAAAAAAATCTGTAGAATAAAAGAACACATAAAAAACCCAAAATTCTTAAAGAGAAACTGAAATAAGTCAATGGGCAAGAATTTAAACTAAAAATTAATATATTTTTAAAATTAAATGCTGGTTGGGAATATTCAAATGAACAGAAATCTTATTCTTGGTATCTTTCTTATTCAAAATAATTTAACTACTCTCTAGATCCACTTACTAGAACTGGAATAATAAAACTTTTGATAGATCAAAATGATCTATGCAGGGACAATTGTAGAAATGGAGAATAATTCTCAGAGCTCTGCCTCATGCTGTATGTGTTCTTAACATAAGTACTTTAGTGCAAATAGGCTCCAAAGGACAGCAAACTCCCCACCTTCTTTTAATGTTTGCTTGATCAGTGTTAAAGTCCTATGGCTAAATTTTTTTGGAACTCTACAGCATGAACATTGGTCTCTGTACATATCTTATCTGTGATTGCAAGACTTCATTCACTTTCATATATGTATCATTTTTACTGGGATATTATTTGTGTGGAATACTTTGTGATGAGAGGTGTTTAGAGGTAGTATGTTGGATTTCTTCCATTTACTTGGAATGACCCAAACTTTATTTTTTCATATGAAACAAGTTTGGAAATGTATCTTGTTACCTACCCTTAAATAGAACACATCAAAAACATTCTAAATACAGATACATAAAGAAGTACATATAATTATTGAGGTTGAGTTTGAGAGAGTAGAATGGATTTAAAAAATGGTCCCTTGATCATTTGAATCTTAAATTGTCTCAACTGCTCTGTACTGAGAAGGGAGAAGTGATGAAGAAGAAAAAACCCCAAACCATTGTTCTTCCTTTAGGCTATATTTTTGCTAAAGGGAGAATATGAGCTGCCAGGTTTGGTGACAAAGGTTACTAGTCTGCCCAATCTCACTTCCAGACTGACCTAAGTCTGGCTTTTATGGGTGAGCTAAAAAGCATCTCCATGTGTTTTTGATACAGGAAGACTGGTGAGCATATATGGGAGGAGGGGCAGGAGAAAACAATAGAAAAATGGAGATGCAGACTGACAGGTTCAGTACCTATACAGTGCCCGAAAGGGTCACAGAGAACTGCTAGCCACACATTTTACAATGTAATCTTGGATGTAGCTTAGGAAATAATTCAGTTTGTGGAGAAACAACATTTGAAAATAAACTATTACAGGTAACTCTTCTCAAGAAGGGAAGAGATTTGTTCAGTCCAGTTTATAAAAATGTTTAACTCAGATTTACAAAATGCTTAAATAAGCACATGCAACTTTCCCTCACATGTGCACCCCCTTTCTTAACACTAACTGGGACTGTAGTGCCCTGCCCACAGGGTTGACACTGGAGAACACACCATATTCACTACCCTCTCCCAAATGAGTCAGGTCCCTAACACTGTCTTTTATTACACTACATGACATAATTTCAGTAATTGACAGCAAGTATTTATAAATTACTTATCATTTTTAAGTGTTGTTCTAAACTTTTGTCAGAGTGCCACTTGCCACTGACCAGCGGGACAAACGACACGTACACTTCAGAAGTTTATGAAGCAGCTTCCACTTTATTCAGATAACACCCTCAATATATAAGCAGTCTCATGCATAAGCAATTGTAATCAGACATGTCCATCCAATCCTATTAAAGGTCAAGTGATCACGAGCTCAAGCATAAATATAAGATATATCTGTCCATGCACTAAGCGGCTGAACTAATTATCATACAGTCAATGGTAAATGCTTCCTGTTTTTCTCAAGGTGCATTCAGCACACACTTTGGCTCTTTGCCAGTCGCCATCTTGGATGCATGTGGCATAACCCTGGGACCTGGGTCTCGCCCGCCACATCAGAGCTTACTTTTTCTGGTTATGGTATTTTGATTATTGTCTTTAGAACAATTTAAAACTGGTATATTTTGATGAATATTAAATAATGATAAAATAATTTCCTTTCAAATACTGTGTAAATCAATACTTTTCTGAGTTTTTTTAATGAGTTAATTAATTTGGCCTTAACACTATGTACAGAACTTTAAAGTAGTTATTGTTAAATGTTCCCATTTACTTAAATGTGGAATATAAGGCACAGGCCAGTGATTTGGATGATGAAATTGATATTTAAACATAGATGATCTGGATACCATTCCAAAACACTTAATCAGTGCTTATGCTGTGGCTCTTTGAAATAACAACTCTTTTAAGATCAATATCAGTATGCCCTGTGTTATCAGCTGCATGATTTAAAAATTATAAATGTAGTAATTTTGTATCTGTATATATTTACCACTTGTCAATCTGTGTTGAGTATTCTGCAGAACCAAGAAGCACATCAGGTGGTCAATACCATAGTGTTACAACATCACTTGAGTAAGTCTAGTGGGAACTGACATGGATCTGGCTAGTCCTTACTAGGGAAAAGAAAACAAAGATTTAAATATACTGAAATTCATTAATAATATAGAGGACTTCTTAGTCCCTATCCTCACCATGACTCCATGCACAGAGATACTGAGATGGCTACTCCATGTCTTCTTGAAGCTTCAACAAAATTAGTTTTGTGAATTCTGCTGACTACATGTGGTCTTGGGTCAGCATATCATTATATAATTAATCTAAATACAATAATTCTGAAACCACAAATTTTTACTTTCATGTGCTGAATGTTTATGGTATAAGGTATAGATATTTAGTTTACTGTAAGGAATCTGGCCTCCCAAGCACCTGTCAATCTGCATTATGCCCACCTCTCCATTACAGGAACCCAGTCTCCCAACCCACCTGTCAATTTGCATTATGCCTGCCTCTCCCGTTAAAGGAACCCGGCCTCCTACGCCCGCCTCTCCCGTTACAGGAATTTCCGGCTTATGCTGCCGTAATCTTCCTGCGTCCCACATTACGTTCTAATATGTCATTGGTCCGTCAGTCAGTCTGTAATAATTCTCCTCCGTGACTGGTTCCTCCCAGCCCATGAAATTCCGATAACTGAGGAGAAACCCTGCGCCATCTTCTTCTTTTCCTTTCCCCTTTTCCCAGAGCGGGCACAATTTGTCCGCATAAAATAAAGTTCCTCATGTGGGACCTGTGTCTGTGGAACATTTTTCTGGGAGTTATCAATGAACCAAAACTGCCCCTAACATCTGGCCTAACATTTATCTTAATCTAAGCTAATGTTTTCCTTTTGTCTATAGGTAATAGTGCCAAAATTATTTTCTAGCTGAAATTAAATTAATCCAAAATTGGTCAGTGACACTGAGACACACAATTTTACTTGTCACAATTATAAGCTTTTATTACCTTTAACCTAATTCTAACATTTACTTGCTATACCACTTTTTTATTAAATATCCTGAAGTCATTAGTCCACAATCCAGTTGAGTTTTACTGACAATTTTCTTGCAGAAATCCATTCAGAAAAGGTTTCCATGGAATAGAAATTACAATGTATTCTGAACTCTTCTTGTTACATGGATTAAATTTAGACTAAGAGAGACTTCAATGCTTTTGAATATTACTAATTGCTGTAAATGATGCATAAAATTTGCCATTCCTTTGTCAATTTAATGAATACACTAATTAACCAGAAATGAAGACTAGAGTTCCCAAATTTATCTGTCTTTAGCACTAGAGTTATTATCACCTCTAAGCCTCTAAATCCTGATCCCTTGAAGAAGCAATTTTGAAAGGTAGATTAAGAAAATAAATTTATTTTTATTATATATTTTATTTCAAATAAGATAATTATTTAGGCTGAGATTACTATTACATATAACTTTACATGACACATAACTCTATATATCTGATTGAAATATGAAAAATATCAAAAAACTTAAATCAATATTTTATTACATTGGATAAAAATTGCATAAGTAATACCAGAAAGTTAAATCATGGCTAACAGTAACTGGAACAATGTTGACACAATTTTATTTATTATCAATTTTACTATTAATCCCACAACTTTGAGAAATAAGTACAAATTATTTTCTATAAATTTTGTAATTAATATGGTGGAAGGTAGTTTTCTGATTCATCTTTCATATGCTAACATTGAATTATAAGGAGGTAAAGGACAGAGCTATGAAATTGCTTATTCTAAACTTTGCAAGTTGCCAGTTGTAGTTCCCCCAATAATTACTCTCCTGCTCCTGAGAAGATCATGAAGTAGCATTCTTGTCCAAATAGGCTCCTGTTCTACAATCAGAATTTCAGTATTGGTATAAGATGAAATATACAATCTCTTTAACTCAACTAACTAAATGTCACATGATTCTGAAGCCAGAATTGGGGTCAGGCAGTTAGTGTAGAAATAGGGGATCGGGTCAAATCCAGGAAATGGAGGCCACAAAAGCCATCTGCCTCTGTAAGTTGGAGACTGCCCATGGAAGAATGAAATGTTAAGGATCTTTGGAGCCCATTGATTTTCAAATTTCCCTGCCCTTATCAAGAATTGCAAACAAGGAGCTGCTAATTAATGCCCCCTGGGCCCTGGCCTGGCTGAATCACTTTGGCTCTCCCCCTAACCCATCTGCTTCTCACTTTTTACATCTCATCAGCAAAACCATTTCTAGCCACTAGGCAGGAAGGGGAGATGAGGGGGGAGAGAACTGGAAAACAAAAGAGACCTTAATCTATAAAAATGTAGGATGCAATCACTTCTTGGGACTTTAGGACTTCAGCCATGTCCCCCTTCTCCTCCCTGGAGAAGTATGTATTATTGCCTTTAAATAAAATCTGATTTGTATGTTTGCCTTGGCATGCTTCTCTAGTGTTCAAACTTCAACATTAGAAGGAGCAGAACTCATCACCAGTAACAGCGTATCAATTCTATACAAGCCAATTTTTATCATTAATGAAATTGACTACATTGTAATTCCTAGACCTCTGATTTTCACTGGTCATGAAAAAAGGGTAGAATTTTCAGAAGGATCAAGAACAACTTACAGTATAAAGACACAAACTGAATTGACCCTCACTTGCTTGAAGCCCCAAGTATATTTACTATGCAATAAAATAAATAAATAACAAAAGCAACAAAGTTGATTTTATTATCTCATGAAAATATCAAAATTTCTATTCTCTCTCTTTTGTCTTTTTCTTTTCTTCTTTTTTGGGTACTGGGGATTTAACCCTGGGCCAATTTACAACTGAGCTATTATTTTGAGTCAGGCTCTTGCTAAATTGTTTAAGGGATTTGCTACCTTGCTTAGGCTGTTCTTGCAATTGCAATCATTCTGTCTCTGTCTCCCAAACCACTGAGATTGCAGGCATGCATCAATGCATCTGGCAGTAATCAGAATTTCTTACTTGTCTTTAAGAAGATAAAATTTGCTTTATTTCCTTTAAAGAAGTTAGAGGCAAAATTTAAAGCATTCAGAGTATTCTCAGATAAAAGAGGATTTTTGATGGTCCTTGACATTCCTTTTGAATTTCAAATACTCATGAATGTTTCTCTGTCATAGCCATTCATTTTGCGATTATGTCAAAGAGCAATAAATGCAGTTTGACAAAGAGAAGGAGAGGTGGGGACAACTAAAAGGGAAATAACAATATTAACTATTTAGAAAAGACTGTATAATTGATGAAAGCATATGTAAATAATTTGTAATTTTTTGTTTAAAAATAGGTGGCCCATTCATTTCTTTGTAAGGAAGGAAATACAAATAGAAATATACACTTCAAAAAAATAGCAAAATACTAAGTGAGTAGAGGTACACAAATTACCAAAGACAAAATCACCATTTAAAAATAAAATTTTAATCCATTACTGAGTAATAACCTGAAATACTCATACTTAGAAAATTTAGTGCAATTTCCCAAAAATTTTTAACAAAAATTTCAAAGCTAATCTACAAATTTTTCTTCTTCTTGTAGAAACAATTTACTCAAAACAAAAAGAAAATCTAATTTTGTTTTCCTTTCAAGTCCCTTAAAATCAGATTGCCTAAAATAATATAAGTAAATACCAATTAAATTACTAAGCACATAATAAACGCAGACCCGCCCATCAGGTGCAGTAATTTTCCCCGCCTCCCAACCACTTGTCAATCTGTGAACATCCTAGCCAGCTATTGGTTCATTAGTCAGCTTGCAAGTATCTTTCTCCAATATTGGTCCCCTGTTAGCCCAGTGGAATTCAACTGTTTACTATAGCTTCCCCGCCATCTTTTTTCCATCCTTATGTCCATCCTCCTCACTTTTCTCTATCCTCCTGGCTTTCACACTCTTCTAGCATGCACCCTTTCTTTTTCTTTTCTCTTTTCCTCTCATTTTCTCTCTTACCCTGCAGGGAGACACTCTGTTTTCTTAATAAACTCCCTTCTGTGATTTCCTGTGTCCAGCATGGTTCCATGGGATTTTCCTTACAGTGGCAAGCATATAAAGGGACTCCCTTTTAGAGGTGGATTTCAAATTCTTGGATCTTGGAACTCATTTTAAGTTCTTAAAAATTATTAAGGACCCCAAGTATTTTACCTTTTAGATTACTGCTGATGTTTGCCATAAAATATGAGAAAAATTAAAACATTTAGTTATGCACTAAAATCACCTCTCATGTTAGCGTGAATAACATTTTTATAAAAATTTTTTTCCCAAAAAAATTAATTAAGAATGGCCTTTTTAAAAATTTTAATAAATTGTTTAGAGTCTATTTTGGTAGAAGACAGTTCAGCTGTATTCTGTATTTATTTTTGCTTTCTATCTGTTGTGATATATTGTTTTACTCCATATCACAACATATCATAATATCTATAGCTATATTAAGAAAATCAAATCTCACAGATATGAAGTTGAAAGGAGGAGAATTTTAAAAATATTTTATAATTATTGTAGATAGTGTTCTTTGATATATTAGAATTAGATTAACTTCTTTCTTCAAGGTTAAATGGTAACTTAAATTATATCCATAAACTATTCATACTTTTGTGAAAATTCACTGGTCTATCTTGCACTTCAAGTGAATGTTTTACCATGCATGATTCTATAATATGAGGTGCTGATAACTGGAAAAATATTTATTCTTGAGTTATAGATTAAAATTTTTATATGTTTATTCAAAAAATTTTTTAAAATCCCTCTATTTGTTAATATCACAACAGACCTCATTGGAAAAATTTCTAAGTAGTGGGAACATATTAAGCTTAAAATAGCAGATCTGAAAATTCAAAATCTAACTTGTATTTGTAAACCTGAATTTTAGTATTGTCAAGAAATGCCTACAGTTGATTTCCTTGAAGTGACAAGCTTAATTAATTATAACAAGGAAAACCTTCCAAATATCTAAGTCTGAACAACCATAGTTTGTCTGTTGGTCATTTTTTCTAGGAAAAATGATGTTTCTTAAAAAAAAAAAGGGTGGGGGCTAGTTCAGCTTGTAGCCAAATAATCACCCAAAAGCTTTTCCTTGCAATAATTAAAGTATTTCTGTGTGCAGTCTTTGTGATTTTATATAATTTCCATTTCATCAGACAAATAAAACACAAAAATACTATTCATTTACTCAAGGATGGAAAATTTTTAAAAATTAATGCATTTTACTGCTTGACAAAATATTTTAAATGTAACTGATACTTTTCTTTTAAGAATGTGCAGTGGTAAAGAGTACCATAATATAATTTGGTGGCACTGCCTGAACATATACCAGGAAAGAGCAGTTTTAATCTTATTGCTTATGGATCAGCAGTGCAAATATTAACACAAGGAAAAAAGCAATTAACACTTCGTGAAATTCTGAAAATATATTTTTACCTGTGGACACTGATTGAAAGGGTATCTGAAACCTGGGGTCCACGGGCCACAGCTGGGAACCCATGTCTTTTAGTATTTTTTGCTAACAATCAACGTAAACCACCCACAAAATTCTGTCAAATATTGTTCAGTGGGCTCAGAGAAAATTTACAAACTCACATGAAAATGATAGCATTTTGTGAAAATGGTTGTTCTTTTATTCCTAACCACCTGGAGAAATTTATAAATATTTTATCATTCCATACCAAACTCTGATAGCTTTAAATCCCCTTTTTCATTAATGAGAAGGTTCTGTGGTTTCAAGTCTCAATGCAACACCATTGTTCTGTGGCAATAAGTTAACCCACATAGAATTTGGTATAGAAACAGGTACAAAAGCAAATAAGCAAAAATTAGTCTTACAGATACCAACATATACTTTAATATTAGCATAAGCTATGGTAAGTAAAAAAGCAACTGGTCTAGAATAGTAAAAGAAAAAAAAACAAGAAATTATATCATTTTAAGGACAATGCCTTTAATATTTGGGGTTGTTTTCTCTATTTTAGTTCATTGTTCAATGTGAAGCATCTATCATTTTGCCAACATTGTCTATGAAAATAAATATTATAAACACAACAAAATTTTGTTTTCATAGTAATAGTTCATTTATTAGAGAAAGCAGCCTAAACAGACGTATCCTCTATACTACTAAAGCTTATAGTTTAATTATAAAATTCCAGTATGTCAATCGAACACAGGCAATTACTCCCTTAATACACAATCTGATCTGGGTCAGCACCTTTAAATATGGCATTGAATTTGGTGGCTTTATGTAAAGTCTCAGATATCAGAGAGAATGGGACTACATACCCTTGCAAATTACCAGTTATAAAAATAACTCAATCAGGTTTTAACACCTACCTCATGGATACTGTAATACAAAGCTGCTCCCCTGCTCTTTATGTTGCATCACAACCTAGCTTGTCAATCTGAAAGCTGCTCCTCTGTCCTTTATGCTGCATCACAATCTAGCTTGTCATTCTGAAAGCTGCTCTCCCCACCACTTCCCGCTGCGGCCATTTCCCTGCCTCCCAACTACTTGTCAGTCTGTGTACATCCTAGCTACATAATGGTTTATCAGTCAGCTTGCAAGTATCCTTCTCCATTATTGGTCCCCTGTTAGCCTGGCAGAATTCAACTGCTTAAGGATAGCTTACCCATCATCATCATCTTTTCTCTTGCTTTCTCTCTCCTACTCACTTTCTTTCTCTCTCCTCCTTGCTTTCCATGCTCTCTCTTGTGTGCACCCTTTCTCTTTTCCTCTCATTTTCTCTCTTAAGGGAGACACTCTTTTTGCTTAATACATCCCCTTTTGTCAATTCTCGTGTCTGGTGTGGTTTTTGTGGGTTCCTTACAGATACTTTACTTTTAGCAATTCCTACTCAGTTTCAAAATCAGTTGTCATTCAAAAAGGGGTAATACACTCTAATGCTCTGAAAAAAAGCAATTCATATAAGGCTAATGGTAGAGGTTTTTTGTGTATTGTGGTAAAAAGGGAGATGTGGAACACATCTTGATTTTTGGGGGTTACCAAAGAGAACT
The DNA here is from genome assembly GCF_902686445.1 of Sciurus carolinensis. Taxonomy (NCBI): domain Eukaryota; kingdom Metazoa; phylum Chordata; class Mammalia; order Rodentia; family Sciuridae; genus Sciurus; species Sciurus carolinensis. The sequence continues at coordinate 70,372 of NW_025920322.1, read as the reverse complement.
TAAAGTATTGAAGACTCTAGAGGTACCTTTGATGTACGTGTAGATGGAAAAGGACATCTGAATATCAAGAATAAGCCAAGGCAGCAGGTGATTATTGGCAGAAATGCCTCTGGTGGTTTTTTGGAAGAGTGTAGTAGGGATTGGACTCAAGAGCACTCTACATCAGAGCTATGCCCCCAACTCTTTTGCATTTTAATTCTGAGACAGGGTCTTATTAAATTGCTCAGTCTGGTCTCAAATTTGTGATACTCTTATCTCAGTTTCCCAAGTAGCATGGTTGTGGGCATGCACCACCATGCCTGGTCTGAATAAATTGTAAGCTGTTAAGTCTTAAGACTCCACATATTTATTTATGTGTTTTGAAATCTCTAAAGTTACTATTTTAATATACTACTGTTGAGTTGCATTGAGGTTTCAGTGTTGAGCATAGCTACCTTTAAATATATTCTTGTTAAATTTTACATTTGGAAAACAATAAATGCAATTTTAACAAACAGTAAAATATTTTTCAATTCTTTAGACCTGACTTAAAAGATTTCTTAAACCTCTGTCAAATTATGATAATCAAATACTATTTTCTTTCCAAATTACTGCTAGTATAAAAGAAGAAAAAACAGAATTTTAAAAACTGGGATGCATAAATAACCTTTACAACTCTTTGCAAAGGAAAACAAATTTTGATGAAAATAATCCTCATGAAATGTATATGGAAATACTTTTAAAACCTTATTCTAAAATTCTTAGCAATGTGCTCTCCATATGTTCAGACCTCTCTTTCAACAAAAGCAACTGACTTTCCTTTATATTTACCAAATTCACTATTAAAAAATGTAAGTTTGAAGTTACTAATTTACTGTGCACAGAATTATAAAGGTCTCAAGCACACAAAATGGGACAATCTATTTTCAAAATAGGTTTCTATAAACTGTTGAAATTTGGACAAATAAAATCTTTGAAAATGTAAAATATACCACTCAGAACAAAGAAGCCTATAAGAACACAAGTGTGTCAAGTGCTTTTATTTATCTAATAAGTTCTGGGTTTCTTCTGTATCTCATTATTATAGCAAACTTATTTAGCACTATTTGAATTTTTAGATGTACTACAAAAGCGCAATTATCTTACTATTCCATCTGACAATACAGATAGTTATTTCAAGGAAAACAATCTCAATACCTACATGTTTCTGGCCTTACTTATAATCCTTATTCATAATCCATAACCCTGAAGAGTCACTTTTATTATATAGTTTAATACCATTTTAAATATATTAGGAGAGTTCACCATTTTAAGGTGGCCTTTTGCAAAATTTACCCAACATTTGGAGTTTTCTTTCAGAAAGTAAAATATACCTGCAGATTTATTCTACACATGTAGTACAATCAGTTATAATGTGAAATAAAATATCAAAAATATTTTAGAAGACTTTTAAGTTGAAGCAGTTTTACAAAAATGTATGATTCCCAGGAAAACTGTAATATATTAAAAAGAATTTGAGTAAATGAACCAAACAGAAAATTCCAAAGATTGATTATGATTTTGGTATATTTCACTGTGCAATCTAGCTCATTTTCTTTACACTTTAACATTACACAATAAACATTCCTTTACATTGTGCATACTCATTATGTTCCCACAGTCAACCATGTATTGTTTTAGGTCTTTGCCCTGAAAAAGCACAGCATTTTACTACATAACACAGTTTTCAGAATGCGTGACTGATTAACTTAATAGTAATTAACTTTTGAAAGAAAATTGTTTGCCAAGAAAAAATAGAGAATGCACCACCTAATCTATTTAAGTACTAGTAAATAAAAGACAATTGCCCTGGGGCTGTTAAAAAAAAGTAACTTTCTACTACTAAAGAAAAGTAAAACACTGAGTATTTTTTAATGCTTACCAGATACCCAAAGATTTATCTGGGTGAATAATGTCATGTAAGATTACTATGTTTGCATGTTTAAATCCTTTAGGAGTGAAACTATAAAACAGAAATAAAAGCCAATTGTTTAGTCTGAGGAAGGCCAGATTTTGTAAAATATTGAAGTAAGTTTAACAATATAAACCAACTGCTATAATATTCTCTTAAGTTAAAAAGAGCAATTTGCCAAGGGGATGAGTGGTAGAAAAACTGAAGGTATGAGCTTTTACCTTTTATATGATTTTGAGTTTGATATTATAGTACCTAAGGTCATCTCTAGTATTACAGCTCACCATATTCTGCTTTTTTCTTTAATGTTAACTTTTTAAGACTCTAGGATTAATTTATATACAATTCAAGGTAGTCTTTCTTCTGCTATGTTGCCAATCAGTTGCTTTGAACATTATTTATCTATTTTTTAATTCATTTTGGTACCAGGGATTGAACCTAAGTCACACCGTAGTCCCTCTGCTTTTTGTTTAATTTTTATTTTGAGGCAGGGTCTAGCTAAGTTGCTTAGGTCCTCACTAGATTCCTGATGCTGGCTACAAACATGCCATGCTGCCTCAGCCTCCTGAGCCACAGGGATAGAGGAATTTACCACCAAGTCTGAATCAAACCAATTTTGAAAAATTCACCTTTTAAATAAAATGGTATTAATACATGTTTATATACAGTTCATTTATTTCTTGTATTTAATATATGCAGCTAATTTACAGTTACCATTCTTCTGAGGTACCACTATGGAAAATTTCCCTATCAGATATTTATATATGTCAGTACTTTTAATGACTTCATAGTACTGCACTATACATTAACAATATTAATTTCTTTCTACTGAATATGTTAGTTTTAGAAATAATTTTTAAAGGTCTATTTATACCTTCCAGTCACTTATTATTTCTATCTGTTTTTATTTATTAAAATTACTCTTATACAGCTTTGGTTTTAAAATAGTCTAAATAAATATACCTTCTCTTATAGCTCTACTGGGTGTGTCTTCTTCATGTTCCAAACAGATATCCTTTAATGCCACCAAATTCTCTGTCAGCTTACTTCTTCCTTTATAAACTGGTGCATATGTACCCTATAAAACATATTTTGGAAGAACAAGTCAAGAGTATCATAAGAGGATAACAACAAAGAACAATAAAGAGCCCTAACTGAATTTCTAATTTCTAAGCATGCTGAATTCCATCTTGCAAAGAAAACTCCACAATGTCCAGTATTAGATTTTCTTATGGCAAAGATGACTTTCAGTTATACACGTAGGTTCCATGTTTTTATAAGACCAAAAAGTGTGTCAAAGTATAAAGCAAGAATTTATTTTACATTTTGTGCTTTATTTCAAATTAAGATTTGGATCAAAAGTATTAAAATCAAAGGTGCTTTCCCTGTAATGATATATGAATACTGAAGGACACTGAGCACATTAATTGGAAGACTAATTTTACTGTTAAATCAAAAAAATGTTGTACCCAGGGTTCCAAACTTTTCAAAATCTTTACACATTAATTCTTTTAAAAAGAAAAGAAGTTTCCCTATCAACTATCTACTATTTTTCTTCCTGTTATTTATTATTTATTACTTCTCTCTTTTTATTTTTCAATGTTTATTACTTTTTACTTATTATTTTCTTGTACTTTATTACTGTGGAAAATAAAGGGCTTCTAAATTAGTAGCATTACAGGTAGTGACAAGTTCAATAAAAAAAATTTTAAAAAATTCTTACACTTTAATGAAATGTTTTTATTTCTAAAGTTATTTTTCAGAAAATTTAACTCATGCAATTCCCCATGATAGTACAGACAGTAGATTGCTAGGAGGCTAAACAAGCATATGTCTGTTGTGTTACCAAGAAAGCAAAATATTTTGCATTTTAATAAAATATTTTAAGTCTATTAAAAATACTTATTTCCTCTCAAACTGATAGGAAACTTTCAAGAATTTAAAGTTTCAATCCTCCTAATTTTTTGCCATTTCAGAGCAAGATATAATTTTTTAGGCAATCATGTTCACAATTTTGTATGGTTGGCAAAACCATACACTTAGATGGTCAAAAATAAAGTCTTACATTTTTAAATAAGAATTTCCTTACCTATCCCAACTTTTCCAATTTTATGTACATTTCCACTTTCCCAAATCCAATTTCTGACTGCCAGTAAAACTATGATATATTGAGTATTTATTCTCAAAATTTTATCTCTTCCTCAACTTCTAAAACTCTCCAATTCTACAGTGTTTAGGAATAGAAAGAGTTGGTTTCAGTCAAATTGTTGAACATTTATCAATTTTCAAAATATATTTGATATTGGAATATTGAAAGGGTCAGAAACATCAGTATTGATAATTGAAATAGTCCACCTACCTTACATATAGATTTGATACTGGTCTGTAGTGAATGTCTTGTTTTAAGACCCCAAATTTTAAACTATCACAGACTTAGAATTTAAGATATTAAAGAATCTTATAAAAATCACTGTTTGATTTTCCTTTTAACTAAATCACAAAATAATTTTCTGACCAATCTTTGAATTCCTATGGAGACTTGAAACCAACAAGATGCTATTTGTTTTAGGTTCTCCAATCAAAATACAGTTAAAAAATCAATTTATATTCTATTGTAGATTAGGAAACATGCAAACACAAAACCAGTAATGTAAGTGTCATTTTTCCCTCCTAAAATTTTAAAAGTGAGTTCCCAAACCCTTTCTTTTAAACCTTAAAGTCACTGCTTATTTTGTATTGAGTCAATAGACGGGGTAGGTAGAATATATCAAAATATGTCAAAGAAACCCATTATTTTCAATGTATATTTTAAAAGAAAATTTAAAAATGTAAGCCAACTTAACACCAACGATTAGGAAAAACAATACAAACAGGTGGAAAATAGAAACTGAGAGAACAAAATAAGAAAAAATAGTAAACAAAAGCCAAGAAAAAGAATTTTCTTAAAAATGTTTTCTAGAATCCATTTGCAATAGTAGAAGATACAATAATAATCTAAAGCAAATTCACTTCATGCATAGATGATGCTAATGTCCTTAAATAAAGAGCTAGTTAAAGGATATTATGAGTAACTTCAGTTTTCATAGGTATATAAATCATATTAAATTATTAAAATATTTCATTGTACTCCAATCCTAGAGAATCAAATATATATTTTTTTCTGGAACTGATATTTGGTGATTAGAGTTGGCATCACTTATCACTTTAGACAAAACAATAAATTTTCCAAACTTGAATGGCCAAAAGTAGAAGAAGTCCCACAAAGAAATTGTTTTTATCCTTATGTTACAATGACACACACAAAGTTAAAATGATGTCAAAAACTGCAGGTCCAACTAAGAAGTGCTTAATTAAATTTTCATAAACTAAAACTCTGGTCATAGGTAGTATATTACTATATGACTTAAGAAGTACTTCCTTTTTTATCACCATTTCTCTTTATGTATACATTTTTCATTAAAAATTAAATTGGAGAAATGGAGTTTTAGAATCATCTTATACTACCTATCCAGGTACTGTCTTGTATGTAACTTATTATTTACTAAGTTCTTGCTTTCTACTACCAATAGCTGTGTAGAACAAAGTAGCAAAACTACAAGATACAACACTCTTCAGAAACAAACAAGTTTTTTCTCACTTCATTATGGATAGTAAGGCCAACAGTCCACTATCTGGTACATGACAGTCTGATTCCAATAATTTTTCACTTTACATAAAAAGTGAGGTTTATAAGGTTAACAAAACTGTGATAAAATGACTTTATTTTCTTATACCATTCTGTAGAATTCAGATGTTTAAATTTACAAACATGGAGCTACTTGCACATCGAATTTTAAGCTTTAGGTCATCTTTTACTGAGAAAAAAATAACACTACTTTGAAAACAAACAAAAGTCAATATGAGCAAAACAATGAGTATTTATGAAAAAGATATATAAAGTCATTGTCTATAACAGTGAGAGTACATGAGAAGACATGACTGTGATCTAGAAACATTTTCTTCTCTGTAGTAGGAAAATTTTCTTACTGTTTCAGGTATGGTAAGTGAATACAAGAATGCCCTTAATATGAAGTACATTGGTCAATTGGTGATCATGACAAAAACAATGCAGTTTGCTTTAAAAATTATGCAAGTGAAAAACATAGGTTACATAAGTGTACTGACTATAAATTAATCATTTTGAAGGTGAAAAGTTACTATACAGTGTAAGGAATGACTTTTAAAGGACACATGAAAATTTTAAGACTACAAAGAATCACTCTTCAGAGAATAAAATTTAATGACTTTAGAATATGCTAAAAATCTATTTTTTGTTTAAAAAGTAACAGATTGGCAATAATTAACTGTGTATTTCAGTTAGTGGAGGAGATTTTGAATATCCTAACACAAAGAAATAATGAATACTTAAGGTGACAGATATTCCAGTTACTCTCATTGGTTCAGCACACATATATAAATATATTGAAATGACAGTATACTCAATAAATCTATAAAATTATGTGCTAATTAAAAATAAAATTATATGTAAAGAAAAACATAATTATCATACTGTAATTATGAAGTTAAATTTGAATAATCTGTCTCTAATAGAAACAGGATCACTGAATTCCACCCATACAAGAAAGTGGAGAATTCAAACAAAAGGCAGTTACATTAGTGAACTATCAGATCCTAATGCAAAGAGTAAAGCAAAATGTAATACCCATTTTAATAATTTCCAACCTTAAGAATTTAATGATCACACCTGAATAGTAATTACTATAATTAATAAATTTAAATGGGATTTTTAGAAAAATTTGCTTGCATTTGTATCTGTTGAACACAAGATTAACAAAAGATATAATCACTAGCTTATTTACATGCTCTCCATTGGAAATTATTCAGAGGACAGAAGACAAAATTCATTTATGTAACTTTTACCAAGCACAATGTTAGGTGCTGAACATACAGTGAAGAAGACAGACATGATCCCCGCTTTCATGAATTCAAAATCTAGAATGAGTTGCACCTTATTTTGAATATTTTGAGACTTTAAAAGCTGCATAAAAACAGAAATAATAACTAAAAAGCAACAATGAACATTATATTTTAATATAATATAAAAATTTCCTTAATCCTGCTTTCCAGAAAAAAGATGATAATTTTTCTGATATTTCACTGTTCTAAGAAAATACTTCACTTTTTGACAGCCTAAGTAAATTCCTATTCAGATAGCTCTTACAGCAAAAGCACATAAACACTAAAAATATACATACATAAGATAAATTTCAAATTGTAATCGGTCTTTCTGTAATTCAGTGTACTTTTTAAGCAGTAGCAAGTGCAACAAGAGACTACTAGGTGTCTTTGATTCTAGCAACATAATTCATGCATCACAGTAATCAAACAGTATTAAGCTGGAGATGCATTTCCAATTTAGATTTAGAACAAGTGAAGAATATGTTGAGCATACAAGATTTTACATTAGTTTAATATTTAACTGTTAAAAGAATACTTAATTTATTATCAATCATATATAAGTCTTGCATAGCTCTTCCCAATCTAGTAACCAGTATCTTTAATGTGAGGTATGATTACTAAATATAACATGGTGTCCTGGATGGGATTCTGGGACAAAAATAGTTGGTAGTAAAAAACTAGGGAAATTTGAATAAATTGTGGAGTTTAGTAAATAGTAATGTACCAATATTTGTTCCTTAGTTGTACAAAATGTATTAAAGTAACATTCTACTAATAATAGGAATAACTGTTTATATGGTAAAATTTCTGTATTCACTTCCTAATTTCTCTTCTAATCTAAAATTAAAATAGTTTATTTAAATAGAAAGTCAATGGAAGGATGAAGTTAAGAAAGGGAGACTGAATAAAAAAAGTTTTATAGGTATAACCGATATTCCAATAACCCTGAGCAGATAAGATGGGACAAAAGGGCAACATGATTGAAAAGAAGACAGTAAGTGTAGACAGATTTTCATGATTGTTATTCAGAAAATGGGGGAGTTTCAGGTTTACAGCATTTGTTTTTTTATGTAGAAGAAAGACTTTGGTTTACAATTGTAAATTAGTATTAAACATTTTAAAAAAAGAAGAGATCAGCTCCTTGCTTAGAGTAAGAGAGTGCAATATGCAAAACTGAGGGTCCACTTGAGGTAGATGACCATGGATTTATAGATCCCATCAACCTTCCTTGTCACTCTGCCCAGCAAAAATAAATTCTAGGATTTATTTTTTTAATTCCCATCTAAGATGAAGGGTATGCTATCTATGGAAACTTTAACTCTTAATAATACATGTGAAGAATATTTGTTTTTACCCAATTGCTTTCCATCCATTCCTAACCTCACCCTTTTTTGTCAAACATGAAGTCTAAGATTCAGATTGATATATTGAAGAATAGACATCACTGAGGAAAAATATCTAATTTTAGATACATAATGAATATGGCAACTATGTAAACTTGAATTCTAAGTGTTGTGAAAAAATGATATTCTTTTTCCACCCCTTTTTGACTATCCCATTCATTTGCCTATTTCCCACCTTCAAATATAAAGGTAAAGATTTTTCATTTTGAAAAATAACTTTTGAATATATATTAAAAACAATATGCTTAGTAATGTAAATGATAGCAAAAAGGATGCATGAATAGAAACCAAAATATAGCTGGCATGATTAATCTGAAACTTATAAGCCATTTCAAAATCAGAAAGCATGGGAAATGAATAGGAACAGAAAACAATGATAAAAACCCTAATTACTTAGCATTCATAATAGGGTTTTACATAGACTGCAAGAGACAACTCTTTGTAAATGAGAGTTTTGACAACTACATGGTAAGGGTTGGGGACAGACCTCATTGGTAGAGCACTTACTTAGTACAGGAGACCCTGGGTTTGATAATCCCCCCAAAAGTTATCACATGGTATTAAATCATTCTTTCCCTCCTAATCAGAACAAACATAATTCAGAATTAATCTAAGTACAAATATTTTCTAAAAATTGACAGTCAAGCAAAACTTATGACCTGAAAATCAAGTGACAGAATGTATTTTAAAATGTTTTAAGCAATGATGTGCAAAACTATGATAATCACAGACATGTACCAAAATCAAGATGGTTACTCTTTGTCAATGTGCTCATAGTGTATACAGAAGAAAGTAATTATACACTTTAGAATATCTAATCAAGGGCTGGGGATGTGGCTCAGTTGGTAGAGTACTTGCCTTATAAGCACAAAGCCCTGGGTTCAAATCCCCAGCACCACAAAAAAAAATATCTAATCAAAACAGAAGTTTTTGTGAATAAAAAAATCCCATGATATTGTAAGGAATCCCACGGAAGCCACACTGGACACGGGTAATCACATAAGGGAATTTATTAAACAAAACCCTTCCTGCAGGGTAAGAGAAAATGAGAGAAAAACAGAAAGGAAAGAGAAAGGGCATGTGCTAGAGAGAGTGGAAAGTGAGAAGGAGGACAAGCAAATGTGGAGGAGAGAAAAGCAAGAAGGGAAAGATGGTGGTTGAATTTTGCCAGGCTAACAGGGGACCAATAACAGAGAAGGATACTTGCAAGCTGACTGATGAACCAATAGCTAGCTAGGATGTTTACAGATTGACAAGTGGTTGGGGAAAAGGTGGGGAAAATGACTGCAATGGAATGGGCAGAGCAGCTTTATACATTACAGATATAATATATCAAAAGGAGATAAAGAGCTGTGAGAACCATAGATGTCATTACCAATTGTTCCTCCCTGAGACACAATGTTTAGCTGGGTACCAGGTCCTGTCTATCTTCTCTCAGCATGACCTGTAGGGTCTGTGTTCTACTTTCTATTTTCATATGATGGCCACATCACATCTAATTTGGAATAAATTCCTAATTCATCTACATGTCTCTTGTCTATCTCTCCCTATAGTTCATTGTCTCTACTTTTCCTGAAGCTATTATTTGAAAGAAAAATGTGATCATGTCAGCCCTTTTTTAAATAAACACTTTTTAATACATGGGATGTTAAGACTCCTTGAATGAATATCTCATGCTTTTTTATACTCTGGTTCATCCTATCCTTTCAAATCCTATTTTAAAATAAATTATTATATATCGACCCTTCTTATCTGTTACAATTTTTCTAACATAACATACACAATCCTATCTCTGAGTTTATTGCATAAAATTTTGTCTTCTTAGAATGCTCCTCATTCATAGACTAATTTTCAAATTGACAAATTTCTACCCATCTTTCAAGGACCATCTCAAATGCTTCCTTCTCTGAAGACTTATTATTTGCAGACAACTTATTTTTTCCCATTTTATTTATTATACCACTTCATATGTATCTCTAGTAGAGGACTCTAGTTATCCAAAAGACATAATATGCAATCACCTGAACTTATGTCAAAGATCAAAGTGCACCAGGAAAAGCTGTCCCTTCAATAACAAGTGCTAGGACAATTACTACATTCGAGAAATGTTTGTAAGACATAAAACTGACAAAATTCATTTATGTAGAAAGTAAAGAATTTCTATAAATAAGTAAGGAAAAGGTACAAAAACTAGTAGGAAATAGACAACAGACTTGGGCAATTAATCTACAAAAGAGGATACCTAAATGATCAACAAACATATTTAAAAGTGTTTAACTTAGACAATGAAATGTAAATAAAATCACAATGAGACCACTATTTTACCAGAAAAGTTAAGATTAAAAAAAGAAAAACAGAGCCTCAAAAATTGGCAAGAAGATCAATCATAACTCTCTTACATTGATGTTGGAAGCATAAATTAGTACAACTACATTGGAAAACTTTTTATATTTTCATATATATACAATATGATTCAATAATTCCACTCCTAGATATAAAGTGTTACATATGTTAAGCAAAAAAAACATTCACAGGAATGGTTTTAGCACTCTCTGATAATAGTAAAAAACTGAATAGAAGCAAAATGACTATTAACAGAATTGAAAAAGTGTAATACACTAAAAAAGTACAATATACTTATACAGTAAAACAGCATGCAACAAAAATAAATAAAATATTACTGTATGCAATAGCATAGATAAAACTCACAACCTTAACACAACAAAAGGAACCAACTACAAAAAAATGCATACTGTACACTTTCATATATATCAAGATTCAAAGCACTTAGTACATATGTGTGTACACATACAAACTGTTTAAATAATATGTATTTCCTTGTCTATGTAAATTTTTGAAAATATATTTCTATACTGAATTACACAAAGTTCAGTGGTTTAAATAAGAATAATTAGAAAAGAATGACTAAGAATTATTAATTATTAATTATTTTAAAGGTAATTAAGAATGTGTACTTATGAGAATAAGAAAATTCCAGGTATTAAAACAAATTTTAAAACAATATGGTCAAAATAGTATGATGCATGCAGGTAAAATTAGTCTTTGGTATAAAAGAGACAGGGATCATGGCAACAGGTGAATGGTATTAAATGAAAAGAAGGTAACACAAGGGGTTTTCTGGGATATGTAAAATTTTATTCAACTGCGTACTACTCATACAGGTATGTTAACACTGCAGATACTCATTGAGTTGTAGGGTGATGGTTTGGTACTTCATTGGATAATCCATATATATTAATATATGTTCACTGTGTCTAGTACAGTACATCTAAGAAGATATATGTGGTACATATTCTGCATATCTAGCATATATCAAAAAAATTTACCAAAAATAAAATATAACATAACTTAAATCCCATTTCAAAATGCATACATGTTAAGAGTTCCAATAAACCCTAAAGAATGAAAAATGATAAAACCCAGAAGGTTTCCATAATATTAAGTTAAGGGCTGGTGTTTTAGCTAAATGACAGAACTTGCCTAGTTTGTGCAAATTTTGGGGTTAAATTCCCATAAATGCCAAAAATTAAAAGATTTACATTCAGATAACAGAAAAAGCAGATCTGATGATGCAGATAGGATACCAAAAACTTACTAAGAAAGCTCTATAAGACCTCAAGCACAGTGGTTGATGAAATGGTAGACTGTTGATCTGCACCTTTTCCAGATATCGAGTGAAACGGGAGCTGAATGGCAGCCATGACAGTCTGCTTTTAGGGCATGAAAGATTTCAGGCCTAGGTTTCAATCAGGAGCTAACGAGTCAATGCCTAACATTCCAAACCATATATATCAATATGTTAAGACCTGGGTACTCTAAGCCAATGGAAACATGCCAAACCACACATGCTGAAAGATCAGCCAATCATGTGTGTTCAAATTTCCCATTCTACTGTGGAACTCAGAAAAATCCCACTGAATCATGACTCTGGACTCTAAATCAGTACCTGCTGTGTCAGTGAATGCTGTGAGCCCAAGCTCCAACATGCAATAAAGACCCTTTTGCTTTTGCATCAGAGACAGCTGCCTGGTGGTCTTTGGGGATTTGTGATCTGGGCACAACAGTTGAGGACTCATCCAGGATCCCCAAGACCACAAGATTCCGGAACCAAAGGGTCAATCACTGACTGGTATGTGTGTCTACATCTCTGTGTGTCTGGTGCCTTTTTCCCTGAAGAATTTGAAACTGGTCAGGTTCCTGTAGAGGCCTTTTTTATTAGAGTTGGCAGAGGATCTCAACGGATGCGCTGGAGGGTCGCCAATGGAGGGTCTTGGAAGACATTCCAGGCCCTCATGAAGGGAATGTAAGTCCACCTGAAGAACCTGAAATTGGTCAAGTTCCTGTAGGATTTGAAACTGGTCGCGGGTCGCTCCCTGGTTACGGTGTGAGGCCGTCAGTTTACTTTCAGTTCTGTTTTAGATCAACCTCTGGCATTTATCTGTTCTTCTTTTGTCTGTTTGTTTTCTTAAGTCTTTTTTTTTTTTTTACTTTTTGTGACTGACGACATGGGACAAACTCAGACAACTCCTTGAATCTAGTGACTGATCATTTTAAGGATGCACATGCTCACACTCATAACCTCAGTGTGGACATAAAGAAAGGAAAAATAACAATTCTTTGCAGATCTTTTGGAGTAGGTTGGCCACCTGAGGGAAACTTTGATGTGTGGAAGATCAGAAGTGTAAAATCAAGGGTCTTTCTCAGAGGACCTGAGGGGCACCTGAACCAAATCCCCTACATGTTGATCTGGGAGGATCTTGTCAAAAATCCCCCTCCCTAGTTAAAACCATTTATTCCACCAGAAAAGTTTCTGGCACTAAAGACACAATCCATGAAGGAAGATCACCCCAAACCTAAGCCTTCTGCTCCCCTGCATTCTTCACATTCTATTTTTCTGGGAGGCACAGAGGGAGAAGTGATCTTCCCCCCCCATATCAACCCAGGGTTCCGCCACCCCTGCAAACCAGCCCCGCTCAACTGCTGCAGTTGTGGCAACCCAACTGGTCACAGAACCAGCAGTTGGTACCCAAGCAAGGAGTCACCGGTCAGGTTCCCCCTGCTCAAGGACCAGCAGATTCAATGATCCTTCCCCTCAGGGCCATGGGACCCCATGATGAGGAGGGAAACAGCAGTACCATTATTGTCCCTTTGCTACCTGTGATCTCTATAACTGGTGGTCCCCACTGAGATCTACACCAATGTAAGTAAGCTTCTCTCTCCACACACCCCACATCTGTTTGAGATACATCTTTCTGTCTCTTTATTTTTGGAGAGCAAAATGGGAACCCATCAGCTACTTAAATGCAGTTAGTGCAGCCACCATTCTTCAATACTCTAGTGAGAGTTTTCTGACCCAGGAAGTTTCCAATCACCTGCTCTGTACAGACCAGGCATTTTGGATTCTGCCAAAGCCATTTCCTACTTTTCTGTCCGGGCCCAGAGTGCAATTGCCATTGGTACACAGTGTCCCTAGTCCTGACTTACCCAGGATGCGTGGAGGTGTAGGAAGGATTGAAACAACTGTGGGTTTCTCTGGCCTGGGCTACTCTCAGGTGGACCCCAAAGGATCCTTCTATGGACTCCCCCTCCCGACTGCCCTAAGGGGTATCCAGTGTGTTCAGTTGATGAATGGCACTGAGGGAAAGCACAAATTACCTTTGTCTTCATGTGGGCTACACAACACTCCCCCATATCCACTCCCTCCTGGATGTTTTATTCACTTGCAGGTCAGATATTAGGAATTCAAACTGTAGGATTAAGACCTGGGATAATTTATATGAAAATGCCAAGGTTCCTTTGATCACATACTTAGCCTTCGCTAGTCTATGTAGAGTCTCCCCTTTACTGTTCCTGTGCTGAAATGTGCTGTGTTCTATTTAAGTTGCAAGAGGGAGGCATTTTAAATCAACCCCTCCTGTGAGACCCTCCAAGAAAAGGGTATTATATGCCTAACAATCAATGGATGTCCCCTCACACTCTAGAGATCCCTTTAGTCTACAGGGCAAAAAGATAGGCAAAAGAAACACTTTTTAAAAGTGCCTTTCATATGTTACCTTGCTTGATATCAATAATCTCTATCATGAGAGGAGAAAACCTTGAGGAATCACCTACTAAGGGAGGAAGATAAAGGGGACCCCCCAACTTTAGACAGACAAAAATAAACTTAGGGACATTTTGGAGGATCTTAAAAAATATTGAGATGTTTTAAAACTTGTGCCAGGTATTTGACTTCACCTGGAAAATTATTCTATTAAGCATCTAGAGCACAGGTAGTTCCCAGAAACCATCCTAACTGGGATGCCTAGAAAATTCTTATGAGGCCTTCAGGAAAGTCCTGCTATTTTCATAGAGAGACTCAGGAAGGCAATAAGAAAACTCACTATTCTGAATCCATAGAGGTCCATCTACTTTTAAAAGTATAAATTTATCATTCAGTCAGCCCCAAATATTTAGAGGAAATTACAAAAATTGGCATGTGGCCCTGATCAATCCTTAGATGATCTTCTCCAGCTTGCATCTTCCATTTTTTAATAGAGATCATAAAGACAAGAAAAAGAACTTATTAAAGGTTATTCCAAACCCTAAAGATCATTCAAAGTGACAGAAACATTTAATGCCTTGCAATAGCCCACGCAATTCACCCATTTTAGGAGTTAAAAAGCAAACTGCCTAGTTGAAAACCTTAGAATAATTAAGCAGTAATTTCCCCCCACCCTGTAGTTCTTCTCACTCTGTTATCTAAAATTCCAGCTGCTCCTTGGTTTAGTAAGTGATATTTAAAAGATGGCTTTTTCTGTATACACTAGACTCTGAATAGCAATTTCTGTTTTTGCCTTTGAGGAACTAGAAAATGTATCTCAACTAACCTAGACAATGTTTCTTCAGGTTTTAGAGATGGCCCTCACCTGTTCTGAACAAACTTTAGCTAGGGACTTAACAAAATTCAGAGATAAAACATCTGTATTGTTCTCCAGTATTTAATGATATCCTTTATGTACCTCCACCCAGGATGAATATCAAAAGGCCATTGCAGAACTCCTAAACTTCTTAGCTAGTAGGAATTAAAAGATCTCAAAAATAAAGCTTAATTATGCCATCAATAGGTTCAATACTACAGGAAAATATCTACCATATGACAATATCCTCTGCCCCAGGAAAATCAAAAAGAGGACTTACTTCAAGTTCCTGTCCTCAGCTTGCCCATGAAGCAAGATTTAACCTGTCAAAAACAGAAATTGCTATTCAGAGTCTAGTGTATATAGAAAAAGCCATCTTTTAAATCTCACTTACTAAACCAAGGAGCAGCTGGGTAAAATAAATCCTGGATAGGCAGCCATATGCAGCTCATTAACCAATGGCATATCTCAGTGAGGAGCTTCTCAAAAATAATGGAAAATAAGGTCTCATAATTTTCTTTGACATTCAAGCCTGTACAGATAGAAATGGTTAAAATGTCCTAGGCACAACGTTTCTGCTAAAACCTGTTAGCTCCTTCCAGATCTCAGTCAAGGCTTACATTGACTTGTAAATAGAGAAAGCCTGAAGGCTCAGTAGGAGACCAGTATCAAACCCAAGGAAAAACAAAAGGTAAAAAGTCTTACCTGAACTCCAGCAAAAGTAAATTTTATGCTGCTTTACTAAAGTAATTAATGGCCATATCACTTTTCCAGGACTCTTTTTTTTTAATTCTATAGTTTTTGAGCTCATGACTTTTTTTTTGATTAGTTCTTTTTTTTAATCAACTAGAGTTTTTAAACATCTGTTACATTGCAATGGAGATTCACCTATAAAGTTACAAGGCCTTCAATATTGTGTTATTTTATGTCATGTTATCTGACGTCATGTTTTTTCTGTATGTACATGATATCAAAATTGAGCACTCCTAAAGTTAAAATTTTTAAAATGGATCCAGATTCTTTTAATTCACATGATTTAAAAGGTTCAATTTAAATTAGGTAAACTAATAAAAGTAAAATGTCTTTGAAAATAACTTGCAAGACTCATGGTGGTCAAACCAATAAAATGTTGATGTTAATAAAACTATATAA
>NW_025920322.1:24300-53511 GCF_902686445.1 Sciurus carolinensis | reverse complement strand
TACCACTAGCTACACACCCGTACCCTGATTTGGTTGAGGATTTTGTTGATGGATTTTTTTGATGTTGTTCTCTTGAGAGAAACTGATCTAGTTTTCCTTTATTTTAATATTAGACTTGAGTATTCGGGTGATGCTTTCCTCAAAGGTTGAGTTAGGAAGCATTCCTTCTTCTATTTCTTTTTTTCTTTTTCTTTTTTTTTTGTTTTCTTTTATATGGGGATTGATCCAGGGCTTTGTGATTTCAAGGCAGGCACTCTACCAACAGCTATATCCCCAGGCCTACTTCTGTTTCTTGATAGACATTGTAGAAATTGGTATTTCTTTCTTTATTTTTTTTTTTTTTTGCAGTGCTGGGAATCGAATCCAGGGCTTTGTGTTTGCAAGACAAGCACTCTATCTACTGAACTATCTCCCCATCCCAAGAAATTGTTATTTCTTGATTGCATATTTAATAGAACTCACCAGTGAAACCATCTAAATCTGATGTTTTCTTTTTGGAAGATACTGTTAATTCACTGTTTTTAACATACATGTACAGATCTATTGAGGTTATTTCTCCTTGTATATATTTTGGTAGATTGTATCACTTTAAGAATCAATCTATATCAAATTTGTAAACATAGTGCTGTGCATAATATTCTTATTTTTACTGTTAATGTCCGTGAGATCCTGTTTTGAGTACTGTTTCATTGGTGATGTAATTTGTGACTCCTCTCTTCATGGTTAGCCTGGTGACAGGTTTTTCAACTTTTATTGTTCTTGACAAAGAAGTTTTGGGTTTTGATTTTTTTTTCATCTGTTGATTTCCCATTTTGTTGACTTGTCTTTTTAAAATTTTTATATTTTATACTTATAGATGAACAGAATGCCTTTATTTTATTTTGTTTTAATATTTTTATGTGGTGCTAAGGATTGAACCAACTACTTCACACATGCCGGGCAAGTACTCCGCTACTGAGCTACAGCCCCAACCCCAATTCATTGGTTTCTCACCTTTTAGTTCTATATACTTGGTATAGATTTATTTTGCTCTTCTTTCTCTAGTTTCTCAAGGTAGAAGATTAGATTTTTATTTTAGGTCTTTTAAAATTGATGCATTTATTGCTCTAAATGCTCCACATCCTTTCTTTCATGGCACCTCTCCAATTTTGATAAGTTGTACTTTTATTATTTTTATTTGGCTTTTAATTTTTTACAGACTGCATTTTGATTCATTATACACAAGTGGGGTATATGATTTTGTTTCTATGGTTTTAAACATTACAGATTTGTACCATTCGTGTAATCATACATGTACATGACGCTTGTCTCATTCCACCATTTTTCATAACTCCTCCCTCTCATTTTCTTCTACATATTCTAAAGTTCCCCAATTATTCTCTCATTCCTCACCTCTACACCCATTATATATCATCCTCCTCTTATCAGGGAAGACATTTGGCATTTGTTTTTTTGGGATTGGCTAATTTCACTTTGCATGCTATTCTCCAATTCCATCCATTTATTTGCAAAGGCAAAAATATTATTCTTCTTTATGGCTGAATAGTATTGCATTGTGTATATATACCAGAGTTTCTTTATTCATTCATCTGTTGAAGGGCATCTGGGTTGGTTCCATAATCCAGCATTGTTAACTGAGCTGCTATAAACATTGATGTGACTGTGTAGTTTGCTGATTTTGGATCCTTGTGGTATCAAGCGAGTTGTGGGAAAACTGGGTAAAAAGGTGGGTCCTTTCTGGACAATCCAGATTTGGTCATGGATCTTGACCATCATCTGAGGATAGGTTGAGCTACAGGAAGATATTTCTCCTGAGCTATGCCTGTTTCCCTCAGTGAGGGGTTGCCTCAGTAACTTAGCTGGATGTGGTTGTCAGATAAAACAAGGCAAAGGCAAGTGTTGATGGCTGATGGGGTTTGGGGTCCCAGAAGCAAAACGTGTTGGCAAAAAGACAACATTGTTGATCCAGTCATTCCGGTGCATTCACTTCCACTCAGAAAAATACATCAATTGCTTACCAGTTCTCCTGTGATATGAGAAACATTCATGGGAGAAGTCCTCTAATCAAAGGGGAGGGAGCAGGCTCTGGGCAGCTCTGTTGTGAAGGGCGTGGGGCTTCTAGGCTCCCTTAGGAGAAGGCACTTGGTTGCACTCCCCAGAGGGTTTGTGAAGCCTTGGGCAACATGATCTTTGAAGACTGGCTCACGTGACATGGCGGCTGCACACCTGAATCCACCTGGGTCACAGAGGAGCGGCCCGAGAACATGGTGGCTTCACAGATCCTGTGGCAAGCAGAGTAATTCCGCTCCTGGCCACTTCAAGCCCACATTCAAGACAAGCACCGGCTCAGCTGTGAGGATAAGAGGATAGAGGAAGGGAGCGGGTGCCAGGGTCTTGTGTTTTTAAAGAAATGATTCTATCCTTGTTGACTGGTCAACAGGATTCCAGGTTGTAAGTGGCATGCAGCCCCGTGGGCCATAAATCCCTCCATATCCAGGTAGGACCAGGTTTCCCACGGAAGTCTGACAGCTCGCACTTCCACCCAGGTGCGCTAGGTGGTGCTGTGATCCACTGGCCCCACCATTCACACTGACAGCCAGCACACCTGGTTCTTCTGCAGGCTATGAAACTCCACAATGTCCTGTGAAACAGAATGGACCCGAAGACTGCCTGAGAAGAAGTGACTCAACCACCTTACTACAGGAACCAGTGTATTTCCACTCCGACCCCACTCCTCAAGGACTGGGAATGCCTGGCTTTCCTTCAGAGTCAGGAAACTAGCCCAGAGGCCTAGCAGGCACACAGAGACAAGGGTGGTGAGCGCTCAGCTCAGTGGAGCATACAGTGCAGCGCCGGGGCTGAAGTGATCATTGAATTGGGACACATCACATTCCATCTGTCGGGTTTCCCCTACTAACCTACAAAGACTGCAAAGGAGACAGCTGGAACATGGGATGTGCGTGCTCCACGTGAAGGTGTTTGACTCCTCTGGTGGCTCATGAAGAAAGGAGGGAGTCATTCACTCAGCATGTTGGATGCAGTAGAGGACGGACCTGACAAGAAAGGAGAGTAGTTCTGTGCTCACTGCAACTGCCAGGCCCCACCTGCTTGGCCGCTACATTAGAACTCCACTGCACCCACAATCTTACCTGGTGGGATTTTTCCAGGGGCACGTCAAACCATCTCAAGATGCAGAAGTGTCTTGCCAATCTGCATTCACAAAATGGTTCGTCTACTTGACCAGACCAATGTCCCTCGGTCCCAAGGGTCTGTGCGAAATTGCCAGGAGTCATCTAACCAGCCCTGTGAGGCAGCAGCCTACAAGCCAGTGATTGAAATAAAATCCTGGTGAGGGCATGATGAGCCCTGTTTCGCAGGGCATAAGACCAGCTTTGAACATAGACCCTGCTGAAAATGGAATGGTGCAGAGCTTCCAAACTGAATTTTCAAAACAGGAGCGTGCAGACATTTGTGGGGCAACAAAATCTGGAGAAGGTCTTCCTGGAAAATAACTTCAGAGAAGAGACACTATGAAACGCATCATTGCTCATGTTCAACCCACAAATTCCTCGGCATATAGACCGCCTCTTCAGACACTACTGATACTGGAAGTAATTATTTTCCGTTCATTCTGGACGCAACCATGAACACCGACCCCAATGTCATTGCAAGTACATCAATGCCCTTGAAAGCTCTGTCTCTTTCTGTTGCTCACAAGGGACAGCCGAATATAGGTATACTGATTCCTATATTTTTCTGGCACAAGAACCGTGAGCAAAGGCTTTCCTAACATCACAGCACCAACCCCCCGATGTAGATTTTAAACCAGCTGATCCTGGAATATGCAACTCTAATCCCTGGCTCTCCGAATGAAGACTTCACCACAACCTCAGAAAATTAATCCCCCTAAGGTCTATGGATATTCAAGTGTGAAGACCCTAAACTGGCAAAGCATGAATATCAAACCAGAAGTGGTTCCATAATAACCAACACGTTAGTAGAATTACTGAGAAGAAAAAGCATACCAAAGAATTTGCAAAGTGTCAAATCCGCTGTCTTTCCTGCCATGTTTCTGTGCCCCGACCACATGCCATATGCCTATTGTCTCTGGTTTCCTCCTTCCGGTGTGAGATCTTGGATAGAGATGTTTTACCTCATTCCTTACCCTCCAAAGCACAATGCATTCATTTCCAGATCCCCGGAAAACATGAGAGCAGCTCACACCCCGAGTTGTTGTTATTCTTCACCCAATTCTAGGCTGCATCTCTTGAGGAGGTCCATCAAAATTAACAAGAGTGCATAAGAGGGCTCCATTCTCCTTGACACTGGAACTCCAATGATATTTTGAGAGTAGGTTGTAAATCCCCCTGACAGTCCTGAATGCTAGTGATAGACGCTCACATTAATTCTGTCCCAAATCCTAGCATTATTCATCCAGAACTCACAAGCAAGCCACAGCATAGACAAACTGTGAGAGAAATTCCAGGACAAGAGCGGCTGTCTTTTGGGTTCCCCTCTTGGTTTTCCACTTGGCATTGCGGTTCACGTGGAATGTGCTCAAGTGTGGAAGTTCCCTTCATATGCAGACGTTATGGGAGTGTGTCCAAATAGCCTGGAGAGAGCCAGGTATAAGTGCGCTTGTCATTTTGCGTTTCCTGCCATTGAAACCTGGTCAACAATGCGGAGGGGAGGAAGGTGGTGAAAAATTGGTTGCATAAGCATACTCCTGAGTGACTAGTGATCTCTGTCCTGAGGAGAGTAGAGTGAGGTGGTGGAAGTAGTACTGTGAAGGAATGCAGGTGAGTGTGCAGCACTGCTCTCTTGGAGCACATTTGCAAACTGAAAGATGTCTGTGGAAAAGGTTTGCATGTGAACGTGGTAGTGATTTCCAGTGTTGATTCATTTTTTGAGGAGAGGAGAAAAGAAAATTGAGGGTTGAGATGCTCTGATTCCCACTGGTTCGCTCGCTTGTAATTGCCATAATCTAACCGTGCTGGGGTCTGCAACCAGGGTCTCCAGCATGGGAGGCAGGCTCCCTAGGGGATGGGCTATTTCACCAGCACAGGAATGACTGCTCTGAGGTACGACACTTGATCACTAACAGTACTAATTGGTGAAAAAGTATGCAGATGAGCAATCATGACCAAGCCGAACAATGCCTAAGGAATGCATAATCCTCTTATTCACGACAATCCCAGCAAGGAACTCTTTTGTGTGTCAAAACCCAAGACCAGCGGTGTGCCCTCAGGGACAGATTTCTCCCCTCTTCATTTAGGGAGGAAAACGGATGTAAGTGATCTCTGAACACAAATGTGTAACAGGGATCCAAGGACCTCAGGAGCAGGGGCAGAGGCAGGACTGTGTGGGATTGAGAATAAGCTAAAGAGGTGACTACGAATGGAGACTTTGGGATAATTCACATATGCAACCCTAGCCAATATATTCACAATCTATTGATAATTCCTGGATCCTAGAGCCACAGGAAGATGTTCCTTCTGTGCTGTGCCTTTTTCCCTCAGTGAGGGGTTGCTTCAGCAACTTAGCCGGATGTGGTTGTGAGGTATAACAAGGCAAAGGCAAGTGTTGATGGCTGATGGGGTCTGCTGTTGGGGTTTCTAGAGCCCCCAGCCTTAGACATGGTCAAGATGGCGCCTGACGCTGAGCCAGAGGCGGCCAGCTATACAGTAAACAACCAGTGAATTCCAATGATTGGCTAGTTAACGATGTGACTAAGAGCATGCCCCCTCGTGTACCCATCCTGCGCCTGCAGCTGTCCGCGTTTATCTCGTGTACTCTCCCCTGATTGATTGAAGTGTATATAAGCCTGGTGGGTGGGAGAGCGAGGGGGAAACGGAACGAACGGAGCGGAAGAAGCGGCGGCGACGGCGGCGGCGACGGCGGCGACGGCGGCCGCAGCAGCAGCAGTTGGAGCGGAGCTGGAAAGAGGGAGTACGCGGGAGTGGAAGGAGCTGGGAAAAGGGAAGCTGAGAGTGCGCAGAAGCTAGGGGTAAGAGAAGCGTAGGAAAGGAACTGTGCACAATAAACTTCCAAAGCTTCAGACATTTGTCGTGTCTCTCTCTGCGGCCAGAGGGGACCCGATAACTGGCGCTGAAACCCGGGAAGATGAAGGCCTTATAAAAGAAAACAAGGTAAGATATTTGAAAGAATTTTTTTTGTATACGAGTTAAACCGGTTATAAAAAAAAAAAGGGTGTCAGGATGCGCCATTGGCGGTCCTGGGGACACGCGGAGTGCGGTCCGGTTGAAAGGTATCAGGAGTCCTGACGCGTGGAACGTGGGTTGAAAGGTATTGGGGTCCTGACGCGTGGAACGCTGGTTGAGGGGTACCGGGATCCTAACGCGTAGAACGCGGGTCGGGGGGTATCGGGACACGCCATCGGCGGTCCTGGCGCGTGGAACGCGGTCTAATTAAAGTGAAAGTAGAAACACGTTTGAAGCGGTCCTACGTGAAAAGCCGCTATAAAAATTTTAATGCGCACTTGATAGTTTTCCCTTCAGTAATTTTGTTGCTCCTGGCGGCTAGGCTACTGTTTGTTATTGTAATTACCATAACTAAAGCTATTCAAATTAGTAACAATGGGGTCTGAAACGTCTAAATTCAGAATGCAGTTACCCCTTAGGGAGTTATTGAAAAACCATGGAACACCATTGAAGGAAAAAACAGCTAAAGTATTTCTTGATACTGTGGAAAGGATTTCCCCTTGGTTTTTGGATGAGGGCCTTTTGAATACCCTACAGTGGGAACAGCTGGGGAAAGACCTTCGTATAGCGGATAGGCAAAATCCTTTGCCAGTAGGCACTATGGCTATTTGGTCTCTTATTAAATCCTGTCTGCAAGATAAAAACAAAAAACCTTCACTCATTGAACCTTTAGCTGAGGGAAGACAGGTTTTGGAAGAAATAAAAGAGGAACGTTCATATCTTTCTCAAAATTCAGAAAAAGGAACTAACTCAGATGAGGAATTATCGGAAGGAGAATTATCGGGAGAGGAATTGGAAAAAAGAGTACAAAGATTAAAACTAGATAAAAAGCCCCCTCTAGTGTCCGTGTTGCCTAGTGCACCTCCCATAAATAGGGAACTCCCTCATGAAGCGTCTGGCTTCGGGTTACGCTCAGAATGGAGTCATCTTGGATCTGTAGCGTATCCTGTTTTTGAGGATGTTCAAAATCAAAGATTCCACCAACCCTTAGACTTTAAAATAGTGAAACAGTTAAAAGAAGCAGTCAGCACATATGGTCCTCAGTCAGCCTTTACTATAGCCTTGGTAGATACTTTGACATCATTAAACTTAGTGCCTCAGGACTGGACTAATCTTGCTAGGGCCGCTCTGTCTGGGGGACAGTACCTAATGTGGAAAACATCATGGCAAGAAATATCTGCGGACACCGCCCACCGAAATGCAGCAGTGGGGAATCCCCAAATCGATAGGGACATGCTTATGGGCGTAGGACCTTATGAAACCCTTCAGGCACAGCTTAATTATCATCCAGCAGTCTATGCGCAAATTGCCGTGGCTGCAACCAAGGCCTGGAAAACATTACAAGGAGCAGGAGATTTGCAGGGCCAGTTGTCAAAGGTAACTCAAGGGAATAATGAGCCCTATGCGGATTTTGTCGATAGGCTAATTCAGACAGCATCACGCATCTTTGGAGATGCAGAGCAAGCCATGCCCCTAGTGAAACAGTTGGCTTACGAACAAGCTAACAGGTGGTGTAGGGAGGCCATAAGACCATGGAGAAATAAAGACTTGTCCACCTACTCAAAAGTGTGTAGAGATGTAAATGATACTTCAGGAGCAGAGCAGTGCCTTTGTAGCAGCCATAGACAGACAAACCACCTTGCTGTCTGCTGCACTTGCACAAGCCCAGGGGGGTTCCCTTCAAGAACTAATAAAGAGTCTTTAGGATCATGTTTTGTGTGTGGACAGAAGGGACATCTAAAAGCCACTTGTCCAAATAAAAGGCCACCTTTTGCCCGGGGTGGGAACATCTATACAAAGAATAATCTGAGAACCGGACCTGGGCTATGTCCAAGATGCAGAAGAGGAAGTCATTGGAATAGTGCCTGTCAGCCTATTAGAGATAGGGAGGATAATTTCCTAGGGTCGAATCCTGAACTTCAAAAAAACGGGAGACAGGGCCCTCCCCGGGGCCCGCAACAAATATACGGGGTAATTCAACAAGTTCCCCGACGGTGGTATCCTCCCACAGAGAAGGGGAGCGCAGAGCCACCTCAGGAAGTGCCGGATTGGACATCTGTGCCACCTCCAGACTCATACTAACCCCAGATATGGGGGTGCAGATGATTGATACTGATTGGCATGAAAAAATCCCACAAAATAGTGTAGGACTATTACTAGGTAGAGGTTCCTCAACACTAAAAGGACTTATAGTACACCCAGGGGTTATTGATCCTGATTTCACTGGACAAATAAAAGCCTTGGTCTCTTCACCAAAAGGAATTACGGTCATCTCTCCAGGGGATCGCATTGCACAAATGCTTATATTGCCCAGTCGACATTCTTTGTGGCCCAGTGAAAATACAAATAAAAGACAAGGAGGTTTTGGATCAACAGGAACCACTTTAATAAACCTTACTATGGATATGGAACAGAGGCCCCTCCTAAAATTAAAAGTGGGAAATATGGAATTTACAGGTTTATTAGATACAGGAGCAGACAAAAGTATTATCAGTGCAATGGTCTGGCCAAAGCACTGGCCATTGATCACAGCAGCTCAGAGCTTGAGAGGCTTAGGAGTAGCAGAGAGCCCCAATCAAAGTGCTTCCTCATTATCGTTGAAAGATACAGAGGGACACATAGGAATATTTCAACCATATGTCTGTAATGTTCCTATTAGCCTATGGGGACGAGATGTCCTGCAGCAAATGGATATGAAACTCACCACTGACCAGATTTACCAAGGGACTCCTGTAAGAAATATGTTACAAAATATGAATTATGATGATAAAAAAGGATTAGGAAGACATAGCCAAGGATCTACCCAACCACTGCCTTTACCTCCACCAAAAAATGATTCTCATGGATTGGGTTTTTCCTAGGGGCCACTGATAAACCATCAATCCCTATAATATGGAAAGATGATAAGCCTCGCTGGATTCCACAGTGGCCCCTAACAAAAGAAAAAGTAGAGGCAGCTCATAAGTTAGTACAAGAGCAGGAACAAGCAGGTCATTTACAACATTCTACCTCTCCTTGGAATACTACAATATTCTTAACAAAGAAAAAATCAGGAAAATGGAGGTTATTACATGATTTAAGAGCCATAAACGAACAAATGTACCCTATGGGACCCGTCCAATGTGGACTCCCTCTTGTTACTGCACTACCAAAAAATTGGCCTACTATTATTCTGGATTTAAAAGATTGCTTTTTCTCTATACCCTTACACAAAAATGATTGTTGGAGATTTGCCTTTACTTTGCCCTCTCTTAATCACACTCAGCCTGACCAGAGATTCGAATGGACTGTGTTGCCTCAAGGTATGGCTAACAGTCCTACTATATGTCAAATATACATAGATAAAGCGTTAACAACTACTAGACAAAAGTTTAAGAGATTGTTGATTTATCACTATATGGACGACATACTTATTTGCCATCCAGAAAAAGAAGTTTTGTTAGAAGCATTACAATTTATAACTCAAGCATTGGAAAGGAGAGGACTAACGATAGCCCCTGAAAAATTGCAATTAGAGGAGATCCGGGAATGTCTGGGTACAGGGCTCACTGCTGCTACAGTCAGACCAATAAGGTTGACCGTCAGGACAGATCAATTGAATACCTTGAGCGATTTTCAGAAACTCTTGGGTGACATTAACTGGATCGGATCCTATTTGAAATTGTCCACAGGGGAATTAAAACCTTTATTCGATATATTAAAAGGTAATCCTGACTTGAATTCCCCTAGGAAACTTACTCCCGAAGCACGGATATCCTTACAGTTAGTAGAGAATAGACTTCAGCAGTGTTACGTTGATCGTTGTGATCCTACTCAACCATTGAGTTTAATCGTAATCTCAGAGAAGCATACCCCTTTTGGCATAGTTTGGCAGGGAGGACCTCTGCAAAGTATAAATCTCCATAGCTCTCCAGCTAAAACATTGCAATCATGTCCCCAAGCTATTGCTCAGGTAATATTCAGGGGAATGGAGTCTTGCATTGCTGTTTTTGGAGTCCATCCGTCTATTATTGTAACTCCTTATTCCACTCAGCAAATTAAATGGTTAATTGATAATGGTGATGATTGGTCAGTATTGTGTTGTGCCACTTCAGCTCAGTTCGATAACCATTATCCCCAACATCCCTGGATTCAATTCTGTAAAAATACTCCCATGGTTTTTCCAAGGGTGACTGGTGTCCAGCCTCTTAAAGACTGTGTAACCATTTTTACTGATGGCTCCAAAAGTGGAGTAGGTGCAGTGCTTGTCGGTAGACAACTTCATACCATGATGGTTCCACCCAACTCCGCACGGGTTACTGAACTTGCAGCTGTAATATTAGCCTTTAAATTAGCAGATAATCAGCCATTCAATCTTCTATCTGATAGCTTATATATCAGTTAACGCTTTACAGGTTCTTGAAACGGTACCCCATATTTCTTCCATGTCCACGGTAGCTTCTTACTTTACTACGCTACAAAACCTTATCCTACAGCGTAAACATCTATTCTATGTAGGACATATTAGAGCTCATTCTAATTTACCAGGACCTTTGGCCAATGCTAATGACTTGGTAGATATGGCCACCAAATCAATTTTTGTTTTTTCCATAGAGGAACAAGCAAAACTCTTTCATAAAAAAATTTCATGTAAATTCCACTACTTTGAGCAGAAAATTCCCTATATCTAAATGTATGGCTCGACAAATAGTAAAAAATTGTCAACATTGTGCTCCTTTAATCCCAGTGCAATCCTTTGGAGTTAACCCTAGGGGACTGCTGCCTGGCCATATTTGGCAGATGGATGTAACCCATATTTCTGAATTTGGTACTGTTAAGTATGTACATGTGTCAGTAGACACTGCTTCAGGGGTCATTATGGCTTCTGCTCATTCTGGAGAAAAGGTAAAAGATGTCATTCAACACTGCCTACAAGCATTTGCTGGCTGGGGCATACCTAAAGTTATTAAAACAGATAATGGTCCTGCTTATACTTCCAAAAGCTTCCGGTTGTTTTTACAAACATTTAACATCCAATCAATCACTGGCATCCCCTATAATCCTCAGGGACAGGGCATTGTGGAAAGAGCACATCTTACTTTAAAAAATTGTTTAAATAAACAAAAAGGGGGAATAGGAGCCTCCTACAAGTCTCCTAAAGATAAACTTAATTTAGTTCTTTTCATTCTAAATTTCT
This sequence comes from Sciurus carolinensis, assembly GCF_902686445.1. Lineage (NCBI taxonomy): Eukaryota > Metazoa > Chordata > Mammalia > Rodentia > Sciuridae > Sciurus > Sciurus carolinensis. The sequence goes on along the minus strand of NW_025920322.1, from coordinate 42,114 downwards.
TAACTCTGGATAGGGACGGCCATTCTGCAGCTGATTGACATTATAATCCCCATAATACTCCTCAAGTATGGGCAAAATGGAAAGATATCCTGACAGGTTGTTGGAAAGGACCGGATCCAGTCCTTCGTTGGGTCCGAGGGTCTGTTTGTATTTTCCCACAGGATCAACAAACTCCAGTCTGGATTCCAGAAAGGCTAATCAGAGTTTCACAGCATGCAAGTGATGCTGCTCCTCCTCACAATGGCGAGTCTGAGCCTTCCTCCAATAACAAAAACTCAGACGGAAAGGCAAACCCGGAACCTATGGGCCATTGTTAGCCTGGCCATATTTTTCATTTCTGACTAACATATTTTTTATCCTTCCTTTTCTTGCTTTTCACCAATTTCTCTACAAGTCTGTCAATTCTACTGATGATTTTTCAGGTCGTGCTGTTTTTGGTGACAAGGATATTTCTAGCCTTTCTTTGCTTTAACAGGAGGAATTTCTGTACTTTGCCGTTGGAATCATTCTACAGATCAGACCCAGAGTAGAGCAACTCGTTCTGCTGACCCTAGCTGTGATATTGCTTTTCCTCCCACGTCAGCTTGTGTATTTTCTCTTTTTTATGTTTCTGCCAACTAACATTTCTAATAATACCTCCTAACTGTTCACTAACTGTGTCCTATCTCTCACAATACTGGAATGGTTCTTTTGCCACCTGTGCAATTTGCACATTTCTTTCTTCCTACCAGTCCTAGTTTCTGTTGCAGATATAGAATTGCCAGTGCTATTATCAAGAAGCAGAAGAGGCTTTGACATTGCAACAGCCGTGATCACTGCCACCACAGTCCTTGCAGTAGCAGCATTGACACAACCACAACAACGATCATTCGGCCGAGAATGCAGTTGCAGCCTTACAGACCATAGAGACTCTATCAGAGAATGGACTCATTATAAGAACAAGTGGATACCTTGCAAGAACTTTTGGGACTGGGATGGGTTTATTCCCTGAGAGCTGCTTTGTGTTACCCGTATTGTAACTCCATTGGGACGTATATTGTTTCTGTGTTTAATATGGCCATAAGGTTCCTCTTCTGTTTATAGATTTGTCAAACAGTGGGCAAGCTTAGGAGCTATGGTGGTACCCCTCTGCCTTGGCCTTCTTCTCTTCATTCATTTTGGCATGCATCTGCAAGCTAGCCAATAGAGAGATCAAATTATTTTTCATCAGGCCATGACCGCCCTAAAGGCCGACAGCCCCCCATTAGTATGGCTCTTGATGCTGGATCGGTAGTCAAAGACGGGTAATGAAGGAGGTGGCTGTGTACCGACCTAAGACAGGAGCTGCAGCATGCTCTGCAGGCTCTGATGACGGGTAAGGACATATGCTGACCACTCAGCCTAAGACAGACACGGTCCCGAGCCTTAGTTTAATATTAAAGAAGGGGGATCTGTTGGGGTTTCTAGAGCCCCCAGCCTTAGACATGGTCAAGATGGCGCCTGATGCTGAGCCAGAGGCGGCCAGCTATACAGTAAACAACCAGCGAATTCCAATGATTGGCTAGTTAATGATGTGACTAAGAGCATGCCCCCTCGTGTACCCATCCTGCGCCTGCAGCTGTCCGCATTTATCTCGTGTACTCTCCCCTGATTGATTGAAGTGTATATAAGCCTGGTGGGTGGGAGAGCGAGGGGGAAACGGAACGAATGGAGCGGAAGAAGCGGCGGCGACGGCGGCCGCAGCAGCAGCAGTTGGAGCGGAGCTGGAAAGAGGGAGTACGCGGGAGTGGAAGGAGCTGGGAAAAGGGAAGTTGAGAGTGCGCAGAAGCTAGGGGTAAGAGAAGCGTAGGAAAGGAACTGTGCACAATAAACTTCCAAAGCTTCAGACATTTGTCGTGTCTCTCTCTGCGGCCAGAGGGGACCCGATAGTCTGCGGTCCCAGAAGCGAAACGTGGTGTCAAAAAGACCACATTGTTGATCCAGTTTCCATTTTCTACACCTTATGATTTCAGTTATTACTCTCAAGATTCATTACAGAGGGATTGTGGCTGAAAGTCATATCCTTGATTCTACATTCATTCCGGTGCATTCACTTCCACTCAGAAAAATGCATCAATTGCTTACCAGTTCTCCTGTGATATGGGAAACATTCATGGGAAAAGTCCTCTAATCAAAGGGGAGGGAGCAGGCTCTGGGCAGCTCTGTTGTGAAGGGCATGGGGCCTCTAGACTCCCTTAGGAGAAGGCACTTGGTTGCACTCCCCAGAGGGTTTGTGAAGCCTTGGGCAACATGATCTTTGAAGACTGGCTCACGTGACATGGCGCCTGCACCCTGATTCCACCTGGGTCACAGAGGAGCGGCCCGAGAACACGGTGGCATCACGGATCCCGTGGCAAGCAGAGTAATTGCACTCCTGGCCGCTTCAAGCCCACATTCAAGACAAGCACCGGCTCAGCTGTGAGGATAAGAGGATAGAGGAAGGGAGCAGGTGCCAGGGTCTTGTGTTTTTAAAGAAAGGATTCTATCCTTGTTGACTGGTCAACAGGAAACCAGGTTGTGAGTGGCATGCAGCCCCGTGGGCGATAAATCCCTTCATATCCAGGCAGGACCAGGTTTCCCACTGAAGCCTGACAGCTCGCACTTCCACCCAGGTGCACTAGGTGGTGTTGTGATCCACTGGCCCCACCATTCATACTGACAGCCAGCACACCTGGTTCTTCTGCAGGCTATGAAACTCCACAGTGTCCGGTGAAACAGACTGGAACCAAAGACTGCCTGAGAAGAAGTGGCTCAACCACCTTACTACAGGAACCAGCGTATTTCCACTCTGACCCCACTCCTCAAGGACTGGGAATGCCTGGCTTTCCTTCAGAGTCAGGAAACTAGCCCAGAGGCCTAGCAGGCACACAGAGACATGGGTGGTGAGCGCTCAGCTCAGTGGAGCATACAGTGCAGCGCCGGGGCTGAAGTGATCATTGAATTGGGACACACCACATTCCATCTGTCGGGTTTCCCCTACTAACGTACAAAGACTGCAAAGGAGACAGCTGGAACATGGGATGTGCGTGCTCCACGTGAAGGTGTTTGACTCCTCTGGTGGCTCATTGAAAAAGCAGGGAGTCATTCACTCAGCATGTTGGATGCAGTAGAGGATGGACCTGACAAGAAAGGAGAGTAGTTCTGTGCTCACTGCAACTGTCAGGCCCCACCTGCTTGGCCGCTACATTAGAACTCCGCTGCACCCAGAATCTTACCTGGTGGGATTTTTCCAGGGTCACGTCAAACCATCTCAAGATGCAGAAGTGTCTTGCCAATCTGCATTCACAAAATGGTTCGTCTTCTTGACCAGACCAATGTCCCTCCGTCCCAAGGGTCTGTGCTACATTGCCAGGAGTCATCTAACCAGCCCCGGGAGGCAGCAGCCTACAAGCCGGTGATTGAAATAAAATCCTGGTGAGGGCATGATGAGCCCTGTTTTGCAGGGCATAAGACCAGCTTTGAACATAGACCCTGCTGAAAATGGAATGGTGCAGAGCTTCCAAACTGAATTTTCAAAATGGGAGAATGCAGACATTTGTGGGGTAACAAAATCTGGAGAAGGTCTTCCTGGAAAATATCTTCAGAGAAGAGACACTATGAAACGCATCATTGCTCCTGTTCAACCCACAAATTCCTCGGCATACAGACTGCCTCTTCAGACACTACTAATACTGGAAGTAATTATTTTCCATTCATTCTGGATGCAACCATGAACACCGACCCTAATGTCATTGCAAGTACATCAATGCCCTTGAAAGTTCTGTCTCTTTCTGATGCTCACAAGGGACAGCCGAATATACGTATACTGATTTCTATATTTTTCTGGCCCAAGAACCGTGAGCTAAGGCTTTTCTAACATCACAGCACCAACCCCCCGATGTAGAATTTAAACCAGCTGATCCTGGAATATGCAACTCTAATCCTTGGCTCTCCCAATGAAGACTTCACCACAATCTCAGAAAATTAATCCCCCTGAGGTCTATTGATGTTCAAGTGTGAAGATGACATAAACAGCAGCTATCACTTATGTTTCTTCCATGTTAGTGTAGCAATGATGACTTATATAGACTAGATCTTTGTAGGTTCTCATACTTTGTACTGTATATGAAGTTTGCAGTGCGTCCCCAATGACATCAAGATCATGTATATCCTGTTTATTGCTATGGCGTTTGTAGCATCTATGATGTGCATGTCTATAATTAACTTTGATACACCACTATCCTTTGCATCTTATGTGACCTGAGTCCCTCTACAATCAGCATAACCTCAATTATATAGGTACCTTTTCTGCACTAAATTGCCTGAAAGACCTGAATAGCCATATGGCTTTGGTAGCCTTAAAACAAGAATATAACCTATGGTATGCTTAGCTTTTCTGTTGTGAATAGTCTTTATGGCCTGAGAGGCCAAAATGAACCTAGTAGGCACTAAGCCTTGCATAGCTCCAATGTCCTGCATAGTCTACATGACTATGTATACTCTAAGATTTTTCTAAATTCTGTGTTAAAATAGTCTGTTACCTGGAAAGCTTATATAAATAATATACACTTATTAACTGAGTATCCTTTCAATTTCCATACCCCATATAACCTGAGAATCCTGAATGATCCTGAATATATTGTGTTTCCTAAATGATCTGAGTACCATCTAAGATATTTGTAGCCTAAACTATCGTAATGTCATTTATGACTGTGTATTCACTATGATCTTGGTAGCATCTATAAATTTGCTAGCTTCTAATGCCTAAGAATCCTCTATGAAATTTGCAGCTTCTGTAATCTGATTACTCTATGGCATGAGTAGTTTATATGACCTTTATGATCCCTATCATCTGAATAGATTCTATAATCTGATTAGCTTCTATGTTAGCCTCTATGAACCAAGTAGCCTCTAAAAGTTTCAAAAATTCTATGACCTTCATTTCATCAATTTTTGATCTACATATCTTGTATTTGCAAACTGTAGAGCTTCTATGACCTCCATAGCCTCTCTGGACTAAGAAACTTCTATTCCCTGCATACTCTCCAGCATTTGAGTACCCTTTATGAACTGAATATTTTCTATTACCTTACTAGAAATCATGGTCAAATAGTCTTTATAAATAAACAGCTTCTGTAATCTGCTTGGCATCTATGATATGAGTGGTATCTATGACATAAGTAGCCTAGATTAAATTAATCACCCAATGAAGATTTTATCCTGTGTGAACTGAGTAGTTTCTATGTTCTAGTAGCTTCTATGAATGTATACAACCTATGACTAGCATAGATTTTAAGAACTGTGTAGCCTGTATGACTTATGTATCCTGTCTGATATGCATAAGCATTTATGGATCTGTTAGTCTAAAACATCTTATTAACCTCTTTGACTTGCACAGTCTACATAACTTGAGTAAACTCTATGTCTTAAGTGCCTCTATGACCTGAAGCTTCTATGAACTGAGTAGCATGTATGGAGTGAATTGTCTATGTTTCTGATTAAACCTCTATGACCAGAATGATGTCTATGTTACTTAGTAGCCTCTATCTAGTGCATAAGCTCTCTGACCTGTGTAACCCATATGTCCTCAGTATCTTCTAGGATTTAAGTAGCATATATACAAGTGTGTAAAATGTATAAGAGCCTCTGTGACCAGCAAAATCTTTATGTTTCATAGTTCTTATGGCCTATGTAAACTCTATCACCTTCATAACATGAAGTTGGTGTATCTTAAATGACTTGAGTAGCCTGCATGTTTTCATTGATCTGCATAGACCCTGTTACCTTCACAGTCTGTAGGACCTGAGTCACTACTGGGTCCTTTTCAATGCATTATCCATTTTCTATTTAAGAACATTTTAGCCTAAATAACCCACATATACCCTATGACTTCACTATCCACTTTAACTTTTAAATATCTGTGACCTCATTAGTCAGTATGACCTCTGTAGTCTCTATGACCTACAGCCTATTAAGTACTCCCTAGCTTCTATAACATTGGTAACTTTATGGCAAAAATCCTTAATGACTGCTGTACTGTTAGGTCCTGTGTACTCTGCAGACTAAATAAATTTGGTAAGTTCTATGGTCTAAGTAGATTACATGGCCTTAGTAACTTATATAACTCTATGATTGAGTACTTCTATGACCTGAAAATCTTAATGGCTTAGTTTTCTAGATGTTCTTAGAAGCCCTATGGCCTGTTTATCTTCTTTGGCATGAGGAATCTAAATTACATTAGTACCCCCTATGACATATGTAGCCTCTATAAATAGAATATCCTCTGTGAAATATGGAGACACTATGATATGTGTTGCTTCCATGACTTGGGTAGTCTTTATAATTTATTAAGCAATTATGAGCTGGGTATGTTTTAAGACCAAATAAGGCTCTGCCGTTGGTCACCTCTAAGACCCACTTAAATTTTTGACCCTGATTAGCTCTATAACCAACATAGCATCTATGTACTGAGAAATTTTATCAATACCAAAGCCTCTCTATCCTACAATGCTTGTATGACCTGCATAGATTCCATGGACTGTGTAAACTCATTGGTCTGTTTATCTTCTATGAACTGATTAACTTCTATGAATAGTGAAACCACAATGACCTGCTTCTGATCTGGGTAGCCTCAATGACCTCAGAGATTCTATCTGAACTATTTACCCTCTAAATGATTTAATAGCCTAAGTTATCTCAGTAGCCAGTTAGATCTTTGTAGCCTCTATGAACTTCAAGGTCCCTATGACTTGCAAACCCTCTGTGATTTTTGTTGAGTCTTTGACATTTGTAACTTCTATGACTTGTACACATTTTATGACCTGAGAAACAAAAATGACCTTAGAAACCCTGTGTGACCTGCATGGTCATACTGACTCCTGGGGTCAAAGATGTTTCAAAAATTTAGTGGATTCTGAGGTCATAGCATATACACAGGTTTAGTCATCTATATGACTTGAGTAGACTGTATGAGCTGCATAGACTCAATCACCTGAGTAGTTCCTATAAGCAGCCTTCTATCTTTGGACTTACTACCTTCCATTGCTTGTGTACTTCTTTGATCAGAGTTGTCTCTATGAATTGAGCAAAACCTTTAACCACAAGATTTTTATATCCTAAGCAGCATCTCTGATCTTTGTAGCCTCTATGACCTGCAAAGCCTCAAAGCCTTCAGTAGATTTTATGATCTGTAGGGTATCTTAAATTGTATGTTTTATGATTTACATCACTTCTATACCTGAGTAGCCTATATGGTCTAATTAGCATCTTATATCCTTTGTAGATAGTGAGACCTGCAAGACTTTATTGCATTAGTAGAACTTATTACATGAGTAGATTTCCAAATTTCAAGCATCATTATATGCTGAGTTGTCCCAAAGAACTTAGAAAATTCTGCACATGTAGACTTTATGATCTTCATAATATTTATGACTGAGTATGTGAACATCTGAGTTGCCCCTCTGAAATAAGTAGCCTAAGTGTCCTTAGCAGTCACTAATATCAGAATGGATTTTTTGACCACCTTAGAATCTATGACCAGAAAGTAAATAAAATCTGAGCCATAGTCAATGAAGTTGAAAGAAAGAACTGATACTACAAATCAACAAAACACAAACCTGCATTTTTGAAAAAAATAAACTCTGTCCAAGCTAATAAAGATAAAGAGATAACTGAAAGTTCTAACGTTTAAATAAAAAAAAAAAAACTATCACCATGGTCACCACGAAAACACAGATGATAATCAGAAGCTATTCTGAAAATATACACTGTAAGACATTCACAATTTTCTGGAAACAGATCATCTACCCAAATTGAACCAGAAAGACATAGAAAATTCAACATATTAATTTCAAGCAAAGAAATTGAAGACATTATCAAAAGACTATCAAAAAAGAAAACCTGAGAACCACACTAAATCTCAACTGAGTTTCACCAATTAAAGAATAACTAACACTAATCCTTCTTAATTTTTCCATGAAATATAAAGGAAGAAACTCTTCCCAAATCATTCTATGAAGCAAGTTTCACCCTGATACCAAAACCAGACAAATACACATAAAGGATAGAAAACTTCAGACCACAATTCCTGATGAACATAATGGAAAAATTCTTAATAAAATACTGACACTATTTGCATAAATAACAAATTAAAAAGAAAATGCACCATGATCAAGTGAGTTCATTCCAGGGATACAAAGTTATTTCAACCTATGGAAGTCAATACATACAGTTCATCACATGAATAAAAATTTAAAAACAAATCTTCTGCTTCTCTCAACAGATGCAGAAAAAGCATTTGACAGAATTCATTCATGTTCAAAACAGTAGAAAAAATAGAGATAGTAGGACTGTACATGAACATTGTAAAAGTTTTATATTCTAAACTCAAAGCCAATATTACTTTAAAGGTAGAAATTTTCACAGCAGTCCCTCTCAAAACAGGAACAGGAATATCATCTTTCACCATTTCTGCTCCACAGATTTCCAAAAAGTCTAGCCACAGCAAGAAGACAGAAGATATAAATTAATAGGTCACAGTTAAGAAAAGAAGGCCTGAAACTGTCCCTATTTGCCAAAAGCATGATTCTATATTTAGAAAACCAAAAAACCAGAAAGATTCTAGACCTCATATGTCAACTCAGCAAAGTAGCAGGATATAAAATTAACATCCATTAATCAATGAGATTCTATGCATCGCTGATGAGTAATCTGAGAGAGAAATTTAAAAACCTTTCCTATTCACTATAACCATCAAAAAAGCGTTGGGAATCAATCTAACAAAAGAGGTGAAAGACCTCTACAATGAAAGCTACAGAACACTAAAGGAAATTGAAGTTTGTAAGATACTCCACGTTTTTTGCCTAGGCAGAAATAATATTATCATACTTGCCATAGTACAAAAAGATCTAAAGTAATTCATATGAAAGCTCCAATGACATTTTTCATGTAAGTGGAAAAAGCTCTCATGAAATTTATGTAGAAAAATAAGAAAACAGAGTAACCAAAGAAATATTTGAGAAAAGTGAAGCAGGATGCATCACAATACCAAATCTTAAATTATACTACAGACCTATAGTAACAAAAAAGCCTGGTATTGGTACCAAAAACAGACATGAATGGTTTTTAATAGAAGACACAGAGACAAATTCATGTGAACATATTTATCTCATAAAAGACAAAGATATCATAAACATATGTTGGAGAAAAATAGCCTCTTCGATAAATCGTGCTGAAAGAATTGGAAATCCTTATATAATAAAATAAAATGTGATCCCTATATCTCACCCTGAAAAAAACCCAACTCAAAATGGATCAAGGATGTAGGCATTAAAATAGAGACCCTTGTCCTACTAGAATAAAAAGCAGGCCCAAATCTTTATCATATTGCTTAGGAACTGTATTACTCAGCAAAATGCTTAAAATTTGAGAACTAACATCAGATATCAATAAATGTGGTGCTATCAAAATAATTAGCTTCTTTTCAACAATAAAAAAATGTACAGAGAACCTAGAGAGTAGGTGAAAATGATTACCTTCTTTACGTCAGATAGAGCATTAACCTCAGAGTATAAAATGAACTGAAAAATCTTAACAAAAAAACTAATAACCCAATAAATAAATAGCAAAGAAACTGAAAATGTACTTTACAAAAATATTAATGTAAAAAATATAATAAAATATCTTCAAAGTGTCTAGCAGTTAGAGAATTGAAAATTAATAATACACTGAGATTCCAAGTCACTTCAGTCAGAATGACAACTATAAAGGATACACATAACAGTAAATATTGTCAAAGATGTTGGAAAAAGGTACACCAATAAATGCTGCTGAGATTGCAAATCTGTGGAAGCACACTTTAGTATGTTTATACCTCAGGAAACAGAATGGAACCTATGTTTGTCCCAGATATTCCACTCCTAAGCATATACCCAAAGGACTTAAGGACTTAAATCAGCATACAATAGTGACCTGGCCACATCAAGGTTTACAAAGCTATGGAACCAACATAGGTGGCCTTCAGCAGATAAATGAATAAAGAAAATGTGATACACACACACACACACACACACACACACACACACACACAAGGACAATTACTTACTCATAAAGGAGAATAAAATTAGGGAGAGAGGGAGGAGTGAAATTTCCACAGATTGGACAGGAGGTAGTGAAGGGCTGGGAAAAGGGATGGAATTGGGGAACACAGTAGAATAAATCAGAAATAATTTAAATCTGTTCATATATGAATACATGGTCAGTCTAACTCCATATCATATACAACTACAAAAAATGGGAAGTTATAAACTACATATGTATGATATGTCAAAATACATTCTACTGTCATGTATAACTGAAATAAATAAATACAAAAAATTAAACAGAATCTACATTGAGTATCTTCAATGGCCTGTTTAGCATCTATTTATTTGATAGTCTGTATGACATTCATAGCCTCTATGAGTGTCAAAGACCTGCATAGTCTTATGGTCTTCTAGAGTAAATGATTTTATTCTTGACCCCCAACAAGCTTATACCCTTCTCACAATGCAAAGTATTTCCAGTCCATTCCCTGGAGTCTGCATATTCTTACAAGTTCCAGCATTCCAAGTTCAAAGTTTACTGAGCCTCAAGATGTACCCTCAGCATGCCCTGCAGTAAAAACCAAATCCATTTACATATATCCAGTATATAATGACACAGAGAAAACATTTATATTCAACAAGGGAGATACAGCAATATATAAAGAAACATGAGACCAAAACAAAACTAAGGAAAGGACAGGACCAAAACAAGACTAAGAGCTGGGCACAGTGGTGCATGCCTTTAATCCCAGAGGCTTGGGGGACTAAGGAAGGAGGATTGTGAGTTAAGAAGCAACCTCAGGAATGGAGAGGCACTAAGCATCTCAGAGAGACCCTGTCTCTAAAGAAAATGCAAAATAGTGCTGGTAATGTTGCTTAGTGTTTGAGTGCCCGAGTTCAAACCCTGGTTCCCACCACAAAAAAGACTAAAATGCATCTTGAGAAACAAGACCATAATTCCACATCCAGAATCTGGGACACATGACATTGTGGTGTTCTCTCCAAAGAACTGTGCAGCTTCTACATTATAGCCTTCCTTTTTGCAACACATAAGGTCTCTCTCTTGCCATGGTTCTTATTCAATTTTTGCAGCTTTCCTAAATAGATGTTCCATATTAGGAGCATTTTTTAATCTTGGTAGTTCTCACCTAAATTTCTGTTTCTTTTCATATGTACACACATCACCCTCCCAGAAGCATTTTCAGAGTGTGTCATTTGCCTGGTCTCCCAGGTTTCCCACTGAGATCTCAATGGAAGCCTCCATGATCCTCTAACTCCATCAAATTACATTCATGCAGAATCAGAACAACAATATTGATGTCAAGTTCTGCAGCATCTCAGGCAGTAGCAAATCATCCTGGGACTGCAGCTGTACAAAGTTATGAATGTTTTGAATGGCTGAGCAGGTTGAAAAAATATCCATAGTCTCCTCATAAGCAGGATCTCCATGGTGTCCTCTCAAAGGAATTTTTACAATAGTACTCTTGGGCTGAGTTAAGTGTGATCTTGGCAATTCCTGAGATACCCTCATGCCATCTTTTTGATATGGACTAAGTATCCTCTATGACATGCACATTGTGACCTTTTTCACCTTTATGGATAAAATAGCCTAAATGACCAGTGCTTCCTCTATGGTTTGAATAAACTAAATGACTTTTGAACCCCTATGATCTCTGTGGCCTTTATGCCCATCACAGTATCCATTCACTGCAAAGTCTCTTTGATGTGTGTAGCAACTCTGGTCAGAATAGCTTAATTACCTTAGTAGCTTAAATGATTTGCATATGCTCTGGAATATGAGTAGCCTCTATGACCTAGGTAGCATTTAAATTCTGAGTACACTCTGTAATATTTAGCCTTGATGACTTACACAGCTTTTATACATATGAAATCTCTATGTCCTGAGTAGCCCCTAGGACATATGTAGCATCTGTGTCTGCAGAGACCTGTAATAACTCCATACACTTCATGACTTAAATATCTAAATATTACCTTGAAACTCAGTATCATGTATGAAAACATAATCTCTGTGACTTAACATACTCTCCATAACCAGAGTAGACTTTCTGAATGGCACTATATATATATACATATATATATATAACCTGTGCAGATTCTATGAGCTATATAGTCCTTAGTGCCTGAATCGCTTCAGTAACCTGCTTATCTTCTAGGTCTGAGTGGTCTCTAGAGCTGAGATAGCATCTTAAACTTCTATGATCTGTTCAGTTCTTATACCTTTATAAGTGTCATAGCACGGGTAATATTCTATGACTTTTAAGCCCTAAGGCCTATCATCTGTGCCCCATATAACCTCTATGACATGAGTATCCTGTATATTTTTTCAAGCATGTAAGTCTTGTGTAGCATCTATGACCAGATTAGAATCTTAGACTTGCATAGTCTCTATGTCTTTTGTATCTTGCTCTGTCTTAGTAGCTCTTAGTAGTTTCTAGGACTTGTGAGTAGGACACGTTACCTGTGAATTCTCCATGACTTGAGTAGCACCTTGGAACTCAGTATCCTCTGAGATCAGAATTCCTCTAAGACCTGCATTGCCTTCATGAGCAGCAGAACCTCTATGACAATCCTAACCATTATAATCTGTGCAGCCTCTAACATCTAAGTAGACTTTAAGATCCAAGTTTCCAAGATAGACTTAATATTCTCTAGGACCTGTGTAAATTTTATGTAATGAAGAACATATAGGATATGCTTAACCTGAATGTTATATGTATAGATGTGCCCTGCAAAATTTCAGTAACACACAAACTTATATGGCCTCAGTGACCATAGTATGTATGACCAGATTAGAATCTTTGTCCCAGGCAGCATCTATTACCTGTATAGCTTGTATGACTGGAGTTGTCTAAAAGACCTAAGTTGCCTATATTGTTCAGTATCCATTGGGAACTTTGTATCCAATAAGGACTGAGTTGACTCTGAACTACATATCTTCTACTACCTATACAAATTTGTAATTCATTAGTGTGCTTGACATGCACAGCAACTAGTCCTGTGTATATTCTATGGCCTGAGTATATATAAACACCTGAAAACTTTATTCCTCTATAGCCTCTATGACCTCAGCATGGTCTCCATGACATGAATATCCTCTAGTTCCTATGCAGACACTAAGATCTGCATTGCATTTATAGCTTGAATAGCCTAAATGACCTAAGTAACATTTATTACCTAGCAGATACTATGATCCGAGTAGTCTCTGACCTGAATGTGCTATATGGCCTGAATAACCCTAATTATTTGAGTAATCTCAATAGCCTGACAAGTTTACATGATGCCATGGTCCAGCCCTAGCAGGAGTCCATGGGTTCAACACAGGAAAACTGGGAGTGGGGAGACAGCATCGGCAATGGATGGAGAATGAAAGACACAGAGTCAAGTTCTGGTGCAATCACTCCCACTTTATTCTGGGGAAGGCTGGGTTTATATACATTTTTCTTCAGGCTATAATGGCAGTCTTGTGGTTAATATTAAAGAGGTTTCCAAAGCATAGGCAGAAATTGTTTTTAATAAGGAACAGAAAGATTATGAGAAAACAGTAACCTTACAGATTATCCTTACCTAATCACAATTGTTTTAAGAATATCTAACTGTGTCAATGAGCTAATACAATATTTATTTCCTTAATATCTAAACTCTATGTGACCTAAGACTACTCTTATTACTCTCACCGTTAAAGCGATAGACAATTAATCTCATGTGACCATCTCTACTAGGTCCATCTGGTTAATATCTAAATTGCTGAGTTAAGGACTACAGGAGGGCAGCGGTTGCAGTGGTTCTCGTGGCCAAGGTTTTTTACTGAATAAATTACATTGTCTTATGTAGCTCTTTTTTTCCAGAACAGGGCATTGTGCACCAATGTTTACTATAGGGGAGACCTATTCTTTGTAGGAAGAAAGGAATGTTGTGAAACCTTATTCTTTTACCCCACCATCATTGTTAGAATTTAACCAGCTTGTTGGAGACAAAGGCAGATCTATATCTATTTTCTCCAGAGGCTTTCAGGGACTCATTGCACAGTTGCAAATTTATTTTTAACTTTGTTAGTGGTAAAGACCCATTGTATTTCAGGTTGTAGTTAATATTTTCTGGAATTTTTTTTGTAATCCCCTCATCCCCTTAAGCAATCCGTTCAGACTGAAATGAGTAATATATTATCAGAAAAACACAGCAGAAAAGACACCATGCTCTGGAGCAAAACATCTGGCAATTCCCTTTAGGATGAGCCTTTGCAAACATCCTCCAGAGGATCTTTGTCAAGCACTGGATGGAATTCCAGATGCCCCCGCAACATGACTTGTTTATTGTGTATAACATGTAAAATCACTATGGCATGTGTATGTACCCTCTATGTGTAGAAAAACTCCAAAGTCTCGAGGATTTGAATAAACTCTGTGACCATTGTAGTAGCAAAAGTCAGAGTTGTACTGATGATCTATGTAGCCTCTTTGACACATATAACATCTAAGGACTGATTACCTTATCATTCTTGAACAGTCTCGATGACCAGTGCACATTTTCTGGAATGAGGAGACTAAATGATCTCACTGTACCCTAATGAATTTCATAGCTTCTATGACAGTTTTGTTCTAAGACTCGAGTAGTCTTTAAACTGTGACAAACCTAAATGATTCACATAGCTTATTGGGATTTATTAGTCTAAATAAACTTAGTGGACACATGTAAGACTGGATTTGAATCTATCACCAACCAAGCCCCTATGGCCAGCATAAATTATGTTGCATGCAAAACCCATATTACATGTATATCCTGAGTATATTAAATGATCTGTGTAACCTCTATGGTCTCCGTAACCGCTGTGATTGCAGATGACCCATGATTAAAATTTTCTCTTTGAACTATGTATTCTCTATAAGTTGTGTAGGCTTTATCACTTGAGCTTCTTTTCTGACAAGCTTAGCCTCTATGAACATCATATCCTTTATTGCCTGAGCAACCCATATAATTTTCATAGGTTTTATAATGTTGCCTCTATGACCTGATTAATCTGTATGTCCATAGTATCTTCTAAGGTCAGCATAACCTCTGCATCTTGATTATGCTCTATGACCTTTTAAACCTCTAGGATTTGCATAGCCAATATTGCCTGTAAGTCTCTGGTCTGAGTACAACTAAGTGTGTGTGGCATCTTTCACATGTATAGGCTCTATTGTGTGTTAACACTCCATATCCTGAATAGCCTTTAAACCTGCATACCTTCTATATTTTTGTAGAATGTGTGGTTGGAGTAACCTCTTTGATTGGTTTACCCTCTGTTAAGATTTAGATATTAGGGGTCACCAAAGATCATGTAAGAGAAAATGCCAGAGTGAAATTACTGGGTTATGGCAACATTAATAAACTCAGTACATTAACCCCTAATAGGAATTAATAGATAGTAATTATAGGCAGGTAGGATGTGGATACAGAAGTTTCATCTTTTGGGGTCTCTCTTTTTGGTATGTATTTTGTCCCAGGCAAGATTCATTCTCTCTCTCTCTCTCTCTCTCTCTCTCTCTCTCTCTCTCTCTCTCTCTTCTCTCTCTCTCCCCTGCCTGCTTCCCTTATTCCTGGTGTAATGTCACCAACTGGATTTCCTTTCCTTTGCCACACATTTCATTTTTTAACTTTTAAAGTTTATAAGCATTGGTGAAAATGAATATTGACCATATTTTGCTGTACATATTTTCAGGTAAACCAGGTTCTAAAAATTATATATTTGGATTAGTGAAATGTAGACTTATTCTTTTGATTTATTTCTTTAATTTTTATTTTGATTCATTGTACACAGTGGGATAAAACTTTGTTTCTCTGGTTCTACATGAGGTAGAGTCACACTCTTTGTAATCATACATGTACATAGGGTAATGATATTTGTCCTCATTCTAATATCTTTCCTTCCCCTGCCTCCTCCACACACTTCACTATTCTCTATACATTCCATACTTCCTTCATTCTTTGCTCCTCCCCCATTATGTATCATCAACCACTTATCAGAGAAATCATTTGGCCTTTGGAATTATGGGATGTGCTTATTCCAGTTAACATGCTATTCTCCAAATACATCAATTTACCTGTAAATGCAATAATTTCATTTTTCTTTATGGATAAATAATATTCCATTGTGTATATATATATATCACATTTTCTTTATCCATTCATCTATTGAAGGACATCCAATTTGGTTCCACAATCTAGTTTCTGTGAATTGAGCTGCTGTATACATTGATGTGACTACATCACTGTAGTATGCTAATTTTAAGTCCTTTGAGTATAGGCCTAGGAGTGGAGTAGTTGGGTCAAATGGTGGTTCCATTCCAAGCTTTATAAGAAATTTCCATACTGTTTTTCAGAATGGCTGCACCAATTTGCCAACCCACCACTAATTTGAGTGTACCTTTTTTCTCACAGCCTTGCCAACACCTAATATTCTGTGTATTCTTGATAATAGACATTCTAATTGGGTAAGATGTTTTGATTTGCATTTCTCTTATTACTAGAAACGTTGGACATTTTTTCATACATCTGCTGATTGCTTGTAGATCTTCTTCTGTGAACTGTCTGCTTATTTCCTTAACCAACTTATTGAATGGTTTATTTGTAATTTTGGTGTAAATTTTTTGAATGTTTTATAAATTCTGGAGATTAGTACTCCAGAAAGAAAACATTTTCTCACTCACTGTTGGCTCTGTCTTCACATTTTTGAATTTTTCCTTTCCTGAGAGAACGTTTTTCAGTTTGAATCTTTCCAACTTTTTGATTCTTGCTTTTATTTCTCATGCTTCAGGAGTCTTGTTAAGAAAGTCTGGTCCTAAACGGACATGATGAAGATTTGGGTCTACCCTTACTTCTATTTTGTGAAGGATCTCTGGTCTAATTCCTAGACTCTTGATCCATTTTGAGTTTTTTTTTCGTGGAGGGTGAGAGATAGAGGTTTTATTTCATTTTGTTGCCTATGGATTCCAAATTTTCCCAGCACCATTTGTGTAAGAGGCTATCTTTCCTCCATTGTATGTTTTTGGTCCCTTTGTCTAGTATGAGATAACTGTATTTATGTGGGTTTGTCTATGTGTTCTCTATTCTATACCATTGGTCTACTTGTCTATTTTGGTGCCAATACCATGTCATTTTTGTTTCTATTCCTCTGTAGTATAGTTGAGTTTCTGATATCATGATGCCACCTGCTTTGTGCTTCCTACTAAGGATTTATTTGGCCTTTGTGGGTGTCTTATTCATCCAAATATGTTTCATGATTGCTTTCTCTGTTTTCATGAGGTATTCAATGGGATTTTAATTGGAATTGCATTAAATTTGTATAGCACTTTTGGTAGTATGGTCATTTTCACAATATTTATTGTGTCTTCCAAAGAAGATGTGAGATCTTTCCATTTTCTAAGATTGTCTTTAATTTCTTTCTTTAGCATCCTGTATTTCTCATTGTAGAAGTCTTTCATCTCTTTTTTGGATTGATTCCCAAGTATTTTATTTTATTTTTTCAGGACTTTTTGAATGGGTTGGTTTTTCTAATTTCTCTGCCAGCAGAGTCATCACTTATGAGTAAAAATACATTAGATCTATGAGAGTTGATTTTATATTCTTCTACTTTGCTGAATTTTTTATGAGTTCTTGAAGTTTTCTTGTGGAATTTTTTGGATGCAATAAATATAGAATCATGTCATTGGCAAAAAGTGAGAGTTTGAGTTCTTTC
>NW_025920322.1:0-23800 GCF_902686445.1 Sciurus carolinensis | reverse complement strand
TGAGCAGTTTTCTTGATGTGCATAATTTCTGTGGAGTGAATATGCTCTATGAAGTTGGTAGCCTATATGTCCTGGATAAGCTCTATGTTCTAAGTTGCCTGAATGATGTCCTCAATCTCTATGGCCTGTGTATCCTATTTGAACTACATTGCCTTTATGGTCTGAGGAGTACCTACAACCTGAGAAACATTCTTGTCCTACATACTTTCCAGTTCTTGAGTGACTTCTATTAACTGCATAGCATATGACATGTGAAGTTTAAATGACTTCATTTTCTCAGTTGTCATTAGAAGCTTCTAAGTCTCTGTGACTTACATAGCTTCTATTATCTGTATTCTCTCTATGTAGTTAATAGAATCAAGGTCTGAGTAGCCTCTCTGACTGGTTACATCTCTATGACTTACATATTCTTTATGTCCTAAGTATCCCAAATTATCTGAGAAGGCCTCTATAAATTGAAATATTTTGATGACCTACATAGAAACATGACTTGTATAGTTTCCATAACAAAGTATTCATTATTACTTTCATAGAATGAGGTCCTGTGTAGTTATCAGAGCTTGAATATGCTCTATGATATGAGGAGCCTAAATTACCTTAGTATCTCCTCTCTTTATTTTACTTATTGGACCTATTGCATGAGAATCCTCTTTGCCCCTAATAGTCTTTATGAACTGATAATGTCCATGAACAGTCTAAGTTCTATGGTCTGGGTATGTATTATGCTGTACAAAGTCTCTATAGCCTGCAAGATTATGTAACTGGCAATGTATCTATAACCTATATAGTCTTTATGTTCCAAGTTTCATAAATGACTTGAAAAGTCCAGTAACTTCAATAGCCTCTCTGACCTATTAGACTCTGTGTCCTTAGTAAACTGTATAAACTATATAATCTGAATGACTTGAAGAGCTCCTAGGGACTGAGCAGCACCTATGACCTGAGTAGCCTCTATGAATTGTGCAGCCTTGATGACATGTGTAACCTTTGATCTGAGTAAACTAAAGGACATGAGTATTTCTTTCAAGCATTGAATACAGTCCTTATATTAGAACTATCATAATGCAATCAATTCACTTCTGAAAATTCTCAGATTATATTGCACATGGGCTCTGAGGGGATTACAAATTTTAAAGAATGGCAATGGCCCTATGACAAGCATAGGCTTTATGGCAGAAGTAACCTAAAGATCAAAATCTGTATGACCTCAATAGGCCCCATGATCTCCATCATTTTTGTGTCTTGTAGAGCCTTGATAAACTGCATAAATTCTCAGATTCTCATGTCCTCCATGCCTTGACTAAATTCTATGTCCTGTGTAGCCTTTGTAATCTGCATAGTCTCTATGACCTAAATATCTTCTATGGTTTCCATAAACTCTCTCTGTGAACTGAGTACTTTCTAAAAACTCCATAGCCTGTGTAATCCATATACCATCTTTTGTTTCCTGTATGTCCTTTAATGATTGCACAATCAACATACCCTTTAATACCAGCATAGCCTCTATAAACTGCTTAGAATTTGCAAGCTCTGAGGAGCCAAAATGACCTGAATATCTTCCGTGGTGAATATTCTCTGTGGTGTGTGTATCCTCTATGTTCTGAGTAGATTTCATGAATAGCATAACACTTTAAACTGTGCGGACACTGAACTGCATAACTTCTATGTTGTGCACAAGCTGTATGACCTGCAAAAACTTTGTAGATTGAGTAGCCTAAAGGACCTGAGTAGCATCAATGTCCAATGTCACTTCTATGAGCAATTTATTCTCTATGACTTATTAACCACTAGAACTTCATATACTTTATGACCTGTTTAAAGTCTATGGCATGAGTATCCATGATGGCCTCCATGCCTTCCATGTCCTAGATAAACTCTATAGCCACTCTAGTCTTTAATATCCACTTACACATTATGGCCTCAGGGGTGTGAACAATATGAGTTATGACTGTGGCCTTAGTATGCCAAACAACATCATTAGTCCCTATGATCTTCATTGTCTTTATGACCTGAAAAAACTCTATGGGTTTTGTGACCTCTATAGCCTGAGCAGCCTCATTACTTATGTGGGCTGTATGACCTGCATATCCACAAGTAAATGAACAATGCTATGGTCTGAATATCATCTATATACTGACTAGTCTCTATTTCCTGCTTACCCTCTGTGACCTGAATAGCTTCCATAAGCTGATAAGTGTCTAAGTGTCTATAAAATTTGAAACCTCTATGACTTCTGTATTCTTCATGGATTGGCTATCCTCTGTGGCCTGCATGAACTCTATGGCTTGAATAGCCTCTATGACCTTCAGAGCCTCTATGAACTCCAAAGTCTCTTAGGCCTCAGTCATCTCTAAGATCCTCAAATCCTACAGGCCTGGGTAGCCTCTGTCTACTCAGTAGCCTCTGAGTGGCATTAGTGACCTACATAATCTCTGTAATCACATACTTCCTGTGACCTACCTATCTTCTATAGTGTTAGCCAACAGTATGGTCTTTTTAGTCTGTATGATATGTGGGGCCTTTGTTATCTAGTTGGTCTTGATGATATAACTAGTGTCTACTATATGAATAACCAAAATGACCTTTGTAGTCTCCCTGAACTATGTAGCCTTTATGACTTTTGTAGCTTCTGCAACCTGTATATCCCCCTTTTCCTGTGTAGCATCTATGAACCTAGTTGACTCTACTACATGCAATTACTCTAATACTTGTGTAACCTCAATTAACTGAGTAACCTAAATGATCAGGGTGCTGCTATGACCTGAGTAGCTTATAAGGTCAGCAAAGTCTGTAAGGACTATGTAGCCTATAATACCTGCAAAAAACTTTGGATTGAGCAGTTTATATCTTCTATACAGACTCTGTGTCCTGTGTAAAATTTGGTATGATTAGCCCAAATGACATTAGTAGCCTATATGACCTCAGGACACAATATGACCTGTATAGATTCTAAGACTCTAAATCCTCCATGAGTGATGCAGCCTCTATATCCTGAGAATTTTCTATGGTCTGTGTATCATCTATTATCTTAGTATCCTCTAAAATGTGTGATTGTTATTATCTGCATAACCATTGTCACCTGAATTGCTTAATCTCTATCATCATATTAGCCTAATGACCATAGTTAGTTCTATGTCCGACATATCCTCTATTGCTTCAGAAGCTTATAAGAAATGGGAAGCCTCTACTGGATGAATATTTCCTTTGGCCTGTGTAAATATCATGGTATAGCAGTCTCTATGACTTGGATAGCCGCTATAGTTTGCACAAACTCTATGGCCTGCATAACCTCTGTGGTCTTGACAGCCTCAATTAACTAAAGAGGACTTTTTGACCATTTTATCCTTTTGCACTTATGTGACCCAAATGGTCTGAGTAATGTAAATGGTGTTAGCAACCCATATAACCATAGAGGTTTCTATGACCTATGAAACCTCTATGACTGATATAGCCCTTATCCTGAGTTGCCAAAATCGTATGAAAAGTTCTATAAACTGAGGTTATATACTACCTGCAGGGTGTCTATGATCTATGTAGTGTCTATGACCTTTGTATCACCTATGACCTGCATAGGCTCTATTGGGAGAATAGCCTCTATGGACTGCATTGCTTCCATTGCCTGAGTAATTCGTTTGACCTGCTTATAGTCTATGATCTATACATGCTCTATGTTCTGAATAACCTTATGACCTGAGGCAATTTTATGACCTGAGTCTCCTATTAGAAGCATAAACTCTATGCCATATGTTGCCTTGTATCTCAAGTAGATTAATGACTTCAGTAGCATATATGGTCTGAGAAGCTTCTTCAGCCTGCATATCCTCCTTTTGCTGAGTGACTCTTGACCTGAGTAGCATCTTTGGTGTAGTTTCTTTTACTACACTAGACCTCAGTAGCCAACATGATCTGTATAGCCTCTATGAACTGAGTAACTCTGATGACCTGCATAGCATTTGTGGCCTGCAAAATATCTGTTTCCTCTGTACTCTATGATCTGAGTGGCCTCTTTGAACTGAGTAACCCATATGACCAGCAAAACCTGTGATCTCTCCAAACTCCATGAAATCTGGTTTCACTCTGAGACCTGTATAGAAGATATGACCTAACTAACAGCTCTGACCTGCATTAACTCTAAAACCTATATATCTCCTATGGCTTGAACATCTTCTAAGATCTGAGTAAACCTTCACATGGCATAGTCTATGTTGTCTGACTACTCCCTATTTTCTGTGTATCAATTTTGCCTTGAATATCCTCTACATACTGAATAGTCTCTGTGACCATGATAGCCTCTCTGAGCTATGCAAATTTATGGCCATTTATGACCTGCTTAAGCTTTGTGACTTGTGTAGACTTCAAGAACTGAGTAGACTTTATGACCTTTATAGTCCTTATGACCTTACAAAGTTTTATTGCCTGTAAATCCTGCTTAACCTGTAAATCTATACACATGTCATCCCATGAAACTTGTATTATCTGAGTGGCCTCTATAACATGTATAGGTAATATAACCTGCATAGCCTCTTTGATCCCAGGAACTTCTATGACTTCTTCACTCTCTGCGATTGAGTAGGTTGTATCACCTGAGTAGCCTCTAGGACATGTGTTGTCTCTGTACAAAACATTACCTCTGTCATCCACATGCTCTCTATGGCCTGAGTAGTTCAAATGAACTTAGTTGCCCCTTTGACCTGCATAATCTCCATGACCTAATTAACATTTGACTCCTATGTTGTTTATATGATCTGAGTTGATCCATTGAAATTCATAGACTCTATATTTTGTTAACCCTTTATGAACTGAGTAATCTCTATGAACTCAGTAACCTCAATAACCTGTGTAATATTTATGAACTGTTTTAGGTTTTACGAATATCTCTATGATCTGCAAAACATCTATAGACAGTAGTCCTTATGACCATAGCTACCTCTATGATCTGAGTAATCAAAATGATTTCAGTATCCTATTTTACCTCAATAGCCACCATGAACTTACTAACATCTATGATCGAGTAGACTATGACCTGCAAAGTCTCTGTGGCCTCAGTATGCTCTATGGACAGTTTGCTCTTAATAATCTGCATAACTTTTATAGCCCTACTACCTATGACTTGAGTAACACCTAAGGTCTTAGTAGCCCCTATGATCTTTGAGGAATTTATTACATAAGTAGCCACCATCACTTGAGGAAGTTATTTGACTTCTATAGATTATACTTCATAAGCATATTACCATCTATGATCTCTGTAGCTTCTATAACGCTAGTAGACTCTAAGACCTCCACAGCCTGTATGACTGTTATACTACTAAACAGACATAGCCTCTAAGATTTGTGTTACTCTTATGAACTTAATATCCTCCATATCCTGAGGTCTCTTTAACATGACTAGTATCTATTGCCTTAGTGGACTTTGATTCCTGTGAACACTCAATAACCTTAGTTTCCTCTTTGAACTGTTTACCCCTTATGACATACATGACTCCTAAGGCTTGCTTAGAATTATGTCCTGTGCATTCTCATATTTGCATATATTCTCATATATTCTATGGTCTACATAGCTTCAATGGAAAGAGTCACTTCTATGACATAAACAGCAGCTATCACTTATGTTTCTTTCATGTTAGTGTAGCAAAGATGACATGTATAGCCTACATACCCTGCACCTTTTCAACAATCTTCATAGAATTTATGACTTGAGCATTCTTTTTTTATTTCATTAGGCACTATGATCTTTCTAGATTCTCATACTTTGTACTGTATATGAACTTTACAGTGCATCCCCAATGACATCAAGATCATGTATATCCTGTTTATTGTTATGGCCTTTGTAGCATCTATGACCTGCATATCTATAATTAACTTTGATACACCACTATCCTTTGCATCTTATGTGACCTGAGTCCCTCTACAATCAGCATAACCTCAATTATATAGGTACCTTTTCTGCACTAAATTGCCTCAATGACAAGAAGAGCCATATGGCATTAGTAGCCTTAAAACAAGAGTATAACCTATGGTATGCTTAGCTTTTCTGTTGTAAATAGTCTTTATGGCCTAAGAGGACAAAATGAACCTAGTAGGCCCTAAGCCCTGCATAGCCCCAATGTCCTGCATAGTCTACATGACTATGTATACTCTACGATTTTTCTAAATTCTGTGTTAAAATATTCTGTTACCTGGAAAGCTTATATAAATAATATACAATTATTAACTGAGTATCCTTTCAATTTCCATACCCCATATGACCTGAGGATCCTGAATGATCCTGAATATATTGTGTTTCCTAAATGATCTGAGTACCATCTAAGATATTTGTAGCCTAAACTATCGTGATGTCATTTATGACTGTTTATTCACTATGATCTTGGAAGCATCTATAAATTTGGTAGCTTCTAATGCCTAAGAATCCTCTATGAAATTTGCAGCTTCTGTAATCTGATTACTCTATGGCAAGAGTAGTTTATATGACCTTTATAATCCCTATCATCTGAATAGATTCTATAATCTGATTAGCTTCTATGTTAGTCTCTATGAACCAAGTAGCCTCTAAAAGTTTCAAAAATTCTATGACCTTCATTTCATCAATTTTTGATCTACATGTCTTGTATTTGCAACCTGTAGAGCTTCTATGACCTCCATAGCCTCTCTGGACTAAGAAACTTCTATTGCCTACATACTCTCCAGCAGTTGAGTACCCTCTATGAACTGAATATTTTCTATTACCTTACTAGAAATCATGGTCAAATATTCTTTATAAATAAACAGCTTCTGTAATCTGCTTGGCATCTATGATATGAGTGGTATCTATGACATAAGTAGCCTACATTAAATTAATCACCCAATGAAGATTTTATCCTGTGTGAACTGAGTAGTTTCTACGTTCTAGTAGCTTCTATGCAATGTATACGACCTATGACTAGCATAGATTTTAAGAACTGTGTAGCCTGTATGACTTATGTATCCTGTCTGATCTGCATAAGCATTTATGGGTCTGTTAGTCTAAAACATCTTTTTAACTTCTTTGACTTGCACAGTCTACATAACTTGAGTAAACTCTATGTCTTTAGTGCCTCTATGACCTGAAGCTTCTATGAACTGAGTATCATATATGGAGTGAATTGTCTATGTTTCTGATTAATCCTCTATGACCAGAATGATGTCTATGTTACTTAGTAGCCTCTATCTAGAGCATAAACTCTCTGATCTGTGTAACCCATATGTCCTCAGTATCTTCTAGGATTTAAGTAGCATATATACAAGTGTGTAAAATGTACAAAAGCCTCTGTGACCAGCAAAATCTTTATGTTCTTCATAGTTCTTATGGCCTATGTAAACTCTATCACCTTCATAACATGAAGTTGGTGTATCTTAAATGACTTGAGTAGCCTGCATGTTTTCATTGATCTGCATAGACCATTACCTTCACAGTCTGTAGGACCTGAGTAACTACTGGGTCCTTTTCAATGCATTATCCATTTTCTATTTAAGAACATTTTAGCCTAAATAACCTACATAAACCCTATGACTTTAGTTTCCACTTTAATTTTAAATATCTGTGACCTCATTAGTCAGTATGACCTCTGTAGTCTCTATGACCTACAGCCTATAAAGTACTCCCTAGCTTCTATAACATTGGTAACTTTATGACAAAAATCCTTAATGACTGCTGTACTGTTAGGTCCTGTGTACTCTGCAGACTAAATAAATTTGGTAAGTTCTATGGTCTAAGTAGATTATATGGCCTTAGTAACTTATACAATTCTATGATTGAGTACTTCTATGACCTGAAAATCTTAATGATTTAGTTTTCTAAATGTTCTTAGAAGACCCTATGACCTGTTTATCTTCTTTGGCATGAGGAATGTAAATTACATTAGTACCCCCTATGACATATGTAGCCTCTATAAATAGAATATCCTCTGTGAAATATGGAGACACTATGATATGTGTTGCTTCCATGACTTGGGTAGTCTTTATAATTTATTAAGCACTTATGAGCTGGGTATTTTTTAAGACCAAATAAGGCTCTGCCTTTGGTCACCTCTAAGACCCACTTAAATTTTTTGCCCTGATTAGCTCTATAACCAACATAGCATCTATGTACTGAGAAATTTTATCAATACCAAAGCCTCTGTATCCCACAATGCTTGTATGACCTGCATAGATTCCATGGACTGTGTAAACTCATTGGTCTGTTTATCTTCTCTGAACTGAGTAACTTCTATGAATAGTGAAACCACCATGACCTGTCTCTGATCTGGGTAGCCTCAATGACCTCAGAGATTCTATGGTCCATGTAACATATCTGAACTATGTACCCTCTAAATGATTTAATAGCCTAAGTTATCTCAGTAGCCAGTTAGATCTTTGTAGTCTCTATGAACTTCAAGGTCCCTATGACTTGCCAACCCTCTGTGATTTTTGTAGAGTCTTTTACATTTGTAACTTCTATGACTTGTACACATTTTATGACCTGAGAAACCAAAATGACCTCAGAAACCCTGTGTGACCTGCATGGTAATACTGACTCCTGAGGTCAAAGATGTTTCAAAGATTTAGTGGATTCTGAGGTCATAGCATATACACAGGTTTAGTCATTTATATGACTTGAGTAGACTGTATGAGCTGCATAGACTCAATCACCTGAGTAGTTCCTATAAGCAGCCTTCTATCTTTGGACTTACTACCTTCCATTGCTTGTGTACTTCTTTGATCAGAGTTGTCTCTATGAATTGAGCAAAACCCTTAACCACAAGATTTTTATATCCTAAGAAGCTTCTCTGATCTTTGTAGCCTCTATGACCTGCAAAGCCTCAAAGCTTTCAATAGATTTTATGATCTGTAGAGTATCTTGAATTGTATGTTTTATGACTTACATCACTTCTATACCTGAGTAGTCTATATGGTTTAATTATCATCTTATATCCTTTGTAGGTAGTGAGACCTGCAAGACTTTATTGCATTAGTAGGACTTATTACATGAGTAGATTTCCAAATTTCAAGCATCATTATATGCTGAGTTGTCCCAAAGAACTTAGAAAACTCTGCACATGTAGACTTTATGATCTTCATAATATTTATGACTGAGTATGTAAACATCTGAGTTGCCCCTCTGAAATAAGTAGCCTAAGTGTCCTTAGCAGTCACTAATATCAGAATGGATTTTTTGACCACCTTAGAATCTATGACCAGAAAGTAAATAAAATCTGAGCCATAGTCATTGAAGTTGAAAGAAAGAACTGATACTACGAATCAACAAAACACAAACCTGCATTTTTGAAAAAAATAAACTCTTATCCAAGCTAATAAAGATAAAGAGATAACTGAAAGTTCTAACATTTAAATAATAAAAAAAAAACTATCACCATGGTCACCACAGAAATACAGATGATAATCAGAAGCTATTCAGAAAATATACACTGTAAAACATTCCCAATTTTCTGGAGACAGATCATCTACCCAAATTGAACCAGAAAGACATAGAAAATTCAACATATTAATTACAAGCAAAGAAATTGAAGACATTATCAAAAGACTATCAAAAAAGAAAAGCTGAGGACCACACTAAATCTCAATTGAGTTTCACCAATTAAAGAATAACTAACACTAATCCTTCTTAAATTTTTCCATGAAATATAAAGGAAGAAACTCTTCCCAAATCATTCTATGAAGCAAGCTTCACCCTGATACCAAAACCAGACAAATACACATAAAGAATAGAGAACTTCAGACCACAATTCCTGATGAACATAATGGAAAAATTCTTAATAAAATACTGACACTATTTGCATAAATAACAAATTAAAAAGAAAATGCACCATGATCAAGTGAATTCATTCCAGGGATACAAAGTTATTTCAACCTATGGAAGTCAATAAATACAATTCATCACATGAATAAAATTTTAAAAATAAATCTTCTGCTTCTCTCAACAGATGCAGAAAAAGCATTTGAGAGAATCCATTCATGTTCAAAACAGTAGAAAAAAATAGAGATAGTAGGACTGTACATGAACATTGTAAAAGTTTTATGTTCGAAACTCAAAGCCAATATTACTTTAAAGGTAGAAATTTTCATAGCAGTCCCTCTCAAAACAGGAACAAGAATATCATCTTTCACCATTTCTGCTCCGCAGATTTCAAAAATGTCTAGCCACAGCAAGAAGACAGAAGATATAAATTAATGGGTCACAGTTAAGAAAAGAAGGCCTGAAACTGTCCCTATTTGCCAAAAACATGATTCTATATTTAGAAAACCAAAAACCAGAAAGATTCTAGACCTCATAAGTCAACTCAGCAAAGTAGCAGGATGTAAAATTAACATTCATTAATCAATGAAAATCTATACATCGCTGATGAGTAATCTGAGAGAGAAATTTAAAAACCTTTTCCATTCACTATAACCGTCAAAAAAGCTTTGGGAATCAATCTAACAAAAGTGATGAAAGACCTCTACAATGAAAGCTAGTGAACACTAAAGGAAATTGAAGTTTGTAAGATACTCCAAGTTTTTTGCCTAGGCAGAAATAATATTATCATATTTGCCATAGTACCAAAAGATCTAAAGCAATTCATATGAAAGCTCCAATGACATTTTTCTTGTAAGTGGAAAAAGCTCTCATGAAATTTATGTAGAAAAATAAGAAAACAGAGTTACCAAAGAAATATTTGAGAAAAGTGAAGCAGGATGCATCACAATACCAAATCTTAAATTATACTACAGACCTATAGTAAAAAAAAGCCTGGTATTGGTACCAAAAACAGACATGAATGATTATTTTTTTGAGATAGAACTTTTTTTTATTTTTTTTATTGTATATAAATGGGATACATGTTGTTTCTCTATTTGTGCATAGAGTCAAGGCATACCATTTGTGTAATCATATGTTTACATAGGGCAATGATATTTGATTTTGTTTTCCTTCCCCTCACCACTCCCACCCCTCTTTTTCCTCTATACACTCCTTCTTTCCTTCATTCTTACCGCTCTCCTTATCCCTAACCCTAAACCTAACCCTAAACCTAATGCTAATCCCTCCCACCCCCCATTATATGTCCTCATCCGCTTATCAGCGAGATCATTCGTCCTTTAGTTTTTTGAGATTGGCTTATCTCACTTAGCACGATATTCTCCAATTTCATCTATTTGCCTGTAAATGCCATAATTTTATCATTCTTCATTGCGGAGTAATATTCCATTGTATTTATGCCACAGTTTCTTTATCCATTCATCAAATGATGGGCATCTAGCTTGGTTCCACAATCTGGCTATGGTGAATTGAGCAGCAATGAACATTGATGTGGCTGTATCTCTGTAGTATGCTGATTTTAAGTCCTTTGGGTATAGGCCAAGGAGTGGGATAGCTGGGTCAAATGGTGTTTCCATTCCAAGCTTTCTGAGGAATCTCCACACTGCTTTCCAGAGTGGCTGCACTAATTTGCAGCCCCACCAGCAATGTATGAGTGATCCTTTTTCACCACATCCTCGCCAACACTTGTTGTTGCTTGTATTCTTGATAATCGCCATTCTATTTGGGGTGAGATGAAATCTTATGGTACTTTTGATTTGCATTTCCCTTATTAATAGGGATGTTGAACATTTTTCCATATGCTTGTTGATTACTTGTACATCTTCTTCTGTGAAGTGTCTGTTCATTTCCTTAGTCCATTTGTTGATAGGATTATTTGTATTCTTCATGTAGAGTTTTTTGAGTTCTTTATAGATTCTGGAAATTAGCGCTCTATCTGAAGTATGGTTGGCAAACATATTCTCCCACTCTGTAGGCTCTCTCTTCACATTTCTGATAGTTTCTTTTGCTGAGAGAAAGCTTTTTAGTTTGAATCTATCCCAGTTGTTGATTCTTGCTTTTATTTCTTGTGCTATGGGAGTCCTGTTAAGGAAGTCTGATCCTAAGCCAAGAAGTTGAAGTTTGGACCTACTTTTTCTTCTATAAGATGCGGGGTCTCTGGTCTGATTCTGAGGTGCTTCATCCATTTTGAATTGAGTTTTGTGCAGGGTGAGAGATATGGGTTTAGTTTCATTTTGTTGCATATGGATTTCCAATTTTCCCAGCACCATTTGTTGAAGAGGCTATCTTTTCTCCATTGCATATTTTTGGACCCTTTGTCTAGTATGAGAAAATTGTATTTATTTGGGTTTGTGTCCATGTCCTCTATTCTGTACCATTGATCTACCTGTCTATTTTGGTACCAATACCATTCCGTTTTTGTTACTATTGCTTTGTAGTAGAGTTGAATATCTGGTATTGCAATACCCCCTGCTTCACTCTTTCTGCCAAGGATTGCTTTAGCTATTCTAGATTTTTTAATCTTCCAGATGAATTTCATAATTGCTTGCTCTATTTCTGCAAGGAACATCATTGGGATTTTAATTGGAATTGCATTGAATCTGTATAGCACTTTAGGTAGTATAGCCATTTTGACAATATTAATTCTGCCTATCCAGGAACATGGGAGATCTTTCCATCTTCTAAGTTTTCTTTAATTTCTTTCTTTAGTGTTCTGTAGTTCTCATTGTAGAGGTCTTTCACCTCTTTTGTGAGATTGATTCCCAAGTATTTTATTTTTTTCGATGCTATTGTGAATGTGGTAGTTTTCCTAATTTCTCTTTCTGAAGATTCATCACTTATGTATAAAAATGCATTGGATTTATGAGCATTGATCTTGTAACCTGCTACTTTACTGAATTCACTTATGAGTTCTAAAAGTTTTCTGGTGGAATGTCCAGTTTCTTCTCAAAACATAATCATGTCATCAGCAAACAGGGATAGTTTGAGTTCTTCTTTTCCTATTCGTATCCCTTTAATTTCTTTGGTTTGTCTAATTGCTCTGGCTAGAGTCTCAAGGACGATGTTGAATAGAAGTGGTGAAAGAGGGAATCCCTGCCCTGTTCCAGTTTTTAGGGGTAACACTTTTAGTTTTTCACCATTTAGAATGATATTAGCCATGGGCTTAGCGTAGATGGCCTTTATAATGTTAAGGAATGTTCCCACTACCCCAAATTTTTCTAGTGTTTTGAGCATGAAGGGGATGCTGTATTTTAACAAATGCTTTTTCTGCATCTATTGAAATAATCATGTGATTCTTAACTTTAAGTCTGTTGATATGGTGAATGACATTTATTGATTTCCGAATGTTGAACCAACCTTGCATCCCTGGGATAAAACCCACTTGATCGTGGTGCACTATCTTTTTAATATATATTTGTATGCGATTTGCTAAAATTTTGTTGAGAATTTTTGCATCGATGTTCATTAAGGATATTGGTCTGAAATTTTCTTTCCTCGATGTGTCTCTGTCTGATTTAGGTATCAGGGTGATATTGGCTTCATAGAACGAGTTTGGGAGGGTTCCCTCTTCTTCTATTTCATGGAATAGTTTGAGGAGTATTGGAATGAGCTCTTCTTTAAAGGTTTTGTAGAACTCAGCTGAGAACCCATCTGGTTCTGGACTTTTCTTTGTTGGTAGGCTTTTGATAACCTCTTCTATTTCATTGCTTGAAATTGGTTTATTTAAGTTGTGTATGTCCTCCTCGTTCAGTTTAGGTAATTCATATGTCTCTAGAAATTTGTTGATGTCTTCGAGGTTTTCTGTTTTGTTGGAGTATAGATTTTCAAAATAGCTTCTAATTATGTTTTGTATTTCACTCGTGTCTGTTGTGATGTTTCCTTGTTCATTCTGAATTTTAGTAATGTGAGTTTTCTCCCTCTTTCTCTTTGTTAGTGTGGCTAAGGGTTTATCAATTTTATTTAATTTTTCAAAGAACTAACTATTTATTTTGTTAATTTTTCTAATTTTTTCTTTTGTTTCCATTTCTTTGATTTTGGCTCTGATTTTAACTATTTCCTGTCTTCTACTACTTTTGGTATTGGTCTGCTCTTCTTTTTCTAGCGCTTTGAGCTGTAGTGTTAAGTCGTTTATTTGTTGATTTCTACTTCTTTTTTTGAATGCGCCCCATGAAATAAATCTTCCTCTAAGTACTGCTTTCATAGTGTCCCAGAGATTTTGATATGATGTGTCTTTGTTCTCGTTTACTTCTAAGAATTTTTTTATTTCCCTCCTGATGTCTTCTGTTATCCATTCATCATATAATAGTGTATTATTTAATCTCCAGGTGTTGGAGAAGTTTGTTTTTTATTCTGTCATTTATTTCTAATTTCAATCCATTATGATCTGATAGAGTACAAGGTAGTATCTCTATCTTCTTGTATTTGCTAACAGTAGCTTTGTGGCATAAAATATGATTTATTTTAGAGAAGGATCCATGTGCTGCTGAGAAGAAAGTGTATTCGTTCTTTGTTGGATGGTATATTCCATATATGTCCGTTAAGTCTAAATTGTTGATTGTGTTGTTGAGATCTATAGTTTCTTTATTCAATTTTTGTTTGGATGATCTATCCAGTGGTGAGAGAGGTGTGTTAAAATTGCCTAGTATTATTGTATTGTGGTCTATTTGATTTCTGGAATTGAGAAGGATTTGTTTGACGTACGTGGATGAGCCAATGTTCGGGGCATAGATATTTATGATTGTTATGTCTTGCTGATTCATGCTTCCCTTAAGCAGCATGTAATGTCCTTCTTATCCCTTCTGACTAGTTTTGGTTTGAAGTCCACAATATCTGAAATGAAGATGGATAGTCCAGCTTTTTTGCTGTGTCCGTGTGCATGGTATGTGTTTCCCCATACTTTCACCTTTAGTCTATGGGTATCTCATTCTATGAGATGAGTCTCTTGCAGGCAGCATATTGTTGGATTTTTCTTTTTAATCCAATCTGCCAGTGTATGTCTTTTGATTGATGAATTCAGGCCATTAACATTTAGGATTTTTATTGTGATATGATTTGTATTCCCAGTAAATTGACTCATATTTGTTTTTGACATGATTTGGTTTCTCCTTTATTTGGCTATTTTTTAGGCTAGTGCCTCCTGTTGCTGATTTGCATCATTGTTTTTCATCTCTTTCTCATGGAATATTTTGCTGAGAATGTTCTGTAATGCTGGCTTTCTTTTTGTAAATTCCTTTAGCTTTGGTTTATCATGGAAGGATCTTATTTCATCGTCAAATTTGAAGGTAAGTTTTGCTGGGTATAAGATTCTTGGTTGGCATCCATTTTCTTTCAGGGCTTGGTATATGTTGTTCCAGGCCCTTCTATCTTTTAGTGTCTGGATTGAAAAATCTGCTGATATTCTTATTGGTTTCCCTCTGAATGTAATTTGATTCTTTTCTCTTGCGGCCTTTAAAATTCTGTCTTTATTTTGTATGTTAGGTAATTTCATAATAATGTGCCTTGGTGTGGGTCTGTTGTAATTTTGTATGTTTGCAGTTCTATAAGCCTCTTGTACTTGGTTTTTTATTTCATTCTTCAGATTTGGGAAATTTTCTGTTATTATTTCATTGAATAGATTGTTCATTCCTTTGGTTTGTTTCTCTAAGCCTTCCTCAATCCCAATAATTCTTAAATTTGGCCTTTTCATGATATCCCATAGTTCTTGGAGATTCTGTTCATGATTTCTTATCATCTTTTCTGTTTGACCAACTTTGTTTTCAGGATTAAATAATTTGTCTTCAATGTCTGAGGTTCTGTCTTCCAGGTGTTCTATCCTGTTGGTTGTGCTTTCTATGGAGTTTTTAACTTGGTTTATTGTTTCCTTCATTTCAAGTATTTCAGTTTGCTTTTTTTTCAGTATCTCTAACTCTTTATTGAAATGATCTTTTGCTTCCCATATTTGGTCTTTTAACTGTTGATTGGTGCGATCATTTAATGCCTGCATTTGCTCTTTCATCTCCTCCTTCAATGCCTGCATTTGCTCTTTCATCTCCTCATTTGCTTCCCTGATCGTTTTAATTATGTACATTCTGAACTCCCTTTCTGACATTTCTTCTGCTGTGCTGTCATTGGGTTTTATTGATGTAGTATCTAGGTTTGTTTGGGACATTTTCTTCCCTTGTTTTCTCATATTGTTCAGCTGTCAGTGGGACCCTGAGATATTGCAGATTTCTGCTATTGGCTTATACTGTCCCGGTAGATTTCCAGTGTATCACCTCCCAGCCTTCAGTAGCCTGATGTCTTGGAGAATTTGATAATGCAGTGCATCCGAAGAGAGCTGCCCCTAGCCCTCTAACTAGTTCCAGGGTTTGGAGCTGGCTCTGTGCAGAAAGGCTCTCACTGAGGGCCTGCACTGTGCAGCTGGCTGTGTGGGAGGAGCCCACTGCCGGAGTGTGGAAGGCTACCTTGGGTAGACTCTAGGTGCCCTGCCCTGCTCTGATAAGCCACCCCTATCTGTGCCTGCCACCTGGGCCGAGCTTTACCCAGTGGGCAGACTCACCTGTGGCTCTATTTCAGTCCGAGTCTCTCAATGCCCCCCCTTCTTAACTCCTGGGTTCTGGAGCAACTGGGGATGTAGTCACCCTCTAGGCAGCCATCTTGGATCGCCCTGTGGAAAGAGCCTGCGGCCGGAGTGGGCAGAGCCACCTGAAGAGGTCTCTGGCTGCCCTGCCCTGATCCCAGAGGCTGCTTGCGGATCGAAACTCTCTGCTGGTTCGGGGACTTGTGGCTGGTTCTATGTAGAAAGCCTCTCACTGGGCAGTCTGGTCTTAGAATCTATCCTTGAAAGGCCATGAATGATTCTTAATAGAAGACACAGAGACAAATTCATGTGAACATATTTATCTCATAAAAGACAGAGATATCATAAACATATGTTGGAGAAAAATAGCCTCTTTGATAAATTGTGCTTCAAGAATTGGAAATCCTTATATAATAAAATAAAATGTGATCCCTATATCTAACCCTGAAAAAAACCCATCTCAAAATGGATCA
Organism: Sciurus carolinensis; assembly: GCF_902686445.1. NCBI lineage: Eukaryota > Metazoa > Chordata > Mammalia > Rodentia > Sciuridae > Sciurus > Sciurus carolinensis. Next base: position 6,960 of record NW_025920322.1, on the reverse strand, counting down.
AGTATGTAGGCATTAAAATAGAGACCCTTGTCCTACTAGAATAAAAAGCAGGCCAAAATCTTTATCATATAGCTTAGGAACTGTATTACTCAGCAAAATGCTTAAAATTTGAGAACTAACATCAGATATCAATAAATGTGATGCTATCAAAATAATTAGCTTCTTTTCAACAATAAAAAGATGTACAGAGAACCTAGAGAGTAGGTGAAAACCATTACCTTTTTCACATCAGATAGAGCATTAACCTCAGAATATAAAATGAACTGAAAAATCTTAACAAAAAAACTAATAACCCAATAAATAAATGGCAAAGGAACTGAAAATGTACTTTACAAAAATATGAATGTAAAAAATATAATAAAATCTCTTCAAAGTGTCTAGCAGTTAGAGAATTGAAAATTAATAATACACTGAGATTCCAAGTCACTTCAGTCAGAATGGCAACTATAAAGGATACACATAACAGTAAATATTGTCAAAGATGTTGGAAAAAGGTACACCAATAAATTCTGCTGAGATTCCAAATCTGTGGAAGGACACTTTAGTATGTTTATTCCTCAGGAAACAGAATGGAACCTATGTTTGTCCAAGATATTCCACTCCTAAGCATATACCCTAAGGACATAAGGACTTAAATCAGCGTACAGTAGTGACCTGGCCACATCAAGGTTTACAAAGCTATAGCACCAACATAGGTGGCCTTCAGCAGATAAATGAATAAAGAAAATGTGATATATATATATACACACATGCACACACACACACACACACACACACACACAATGACAATTACTCACTCATAAAGGAGAATAAAATTAGGGAGAAAGGGAGAAATGAAATTTCCACAGGTTGGACAGGAGATAGTGAAGGGCTGGTAAAAGGGATGGAATTGGGGAACACAGTAGAATAAATCAGAAATAATTTAATTCTGTTCATATATGAATACATGGTAAGTCTAACTCCATATAATATACAACTACAAAAAATGGGAAGTTATAAACTACATATGCATGATATGTCAAAATACATTCTACCATCATGTATAACTGAAATAAATAAATAAAAAAATTAAACAGAATCTACATTGAGTATCCTCAATGGCCTGTTTAGCATCTATTTATTTGATAGTCTGTATGACATTCATAGCCTATATGAGTGTCAAAGACCTGCATAGTCTTATGGTCTTCTAGAGTAAATGATTTTATTTTTGACCCCCAACAAGCATATACCCTTCTCACAATGCAAAGTATTTCCAGTCAATTTCCTGGAGTCTGCATATTCTTACAAGTTCCAGCATTCCAAGTTCAAAGTTTAACTGAGTCTCAAGATGTACCCTCAGCATGCCCTGCAGTAAAAACCAAATCCATTTACATATATCCAGTATATAATGACACAGAGAAAACATTTACATTCAACAAGGGAGATACAGCAATATATAAAGAAACATGAGACCAAAACAAAACTAAGGAAAGGACAGGACCAAAACAAGACTAAGAGCTGGGAACAGTGGTGCATGCCTTTAATCCCAGAGGCTTGGGGGACTAAGGAAGGAGGATTGTGGGTTAAGAAGCAGCCTCAGGAATGGAGAGGCACTAAGCATCTCAGAGAGACCCTGTCTCTAAAGGAAATGCAAAATAGTACTGGAAATGTTGCTTAGTGTTTGAGTGCCCCTGAGTTCAAACCCTGGTTCCCACCCCAAAAAAGACTAAAATGCATCTTGAGAAACAAGACCATAATTCCACATCCAGAATCTGGGACACATGACATTGTGGTGTTCTCTCCAAATAACTGTGCAGCTTCTACAGGATAGCCTTCCTTTTTGCAACACATAAGGCCTCTCTCTTGCCATGGTTCTTATTCAATTTTTGCAGCTTTCCTAAATAGATGTTTCATATTAGGAGCATTTTTTAATCTTGGTAGTTCTCACCTAAATTTCTGTTTCTTTTCATATGTACACACATCACCCTCCCAGAAGCATTCAGCAGAGGGTATCATTTGCCTGGTCTCCCAGGTTTCCCACTGAGATCTCAATGGAAGCCTCCATGATCCTCTAACTCCATCAAATTACACTCATTCAGAATCAGAACAACAATATTGATGTCAAGTTCTGCAGAATCTCAGGCAGTAGCAAATCATCCTGGGACTGCAGCTGTACAAAGTTATGAATGTTTTGAATGACTGAACATGGTGAAAAAATATCCATAGTCTCCTCATAAGCAGGGTCTCCATGGTGTCCTCTCAAAGGAATTTTTACAATAGTACTCTTGGGTCTGAGTTAAGTGAGATCTTGACAATTCCTGAGATACCCTAATGCCATCTTTTTGATATGGACTAAGTATCCTCTATGGCATACACATTGTGACCTTTTTCAGCTTTATGGCTAAAATAGCCTAAATGACTAGTGCTTCCTCTATGGTTTGAATAAACTAGATGACTTTTGAACCCCTATGATCTCTGTGGCCTCTATGCCCATCAAAGTATCCATTCACTGCAAAGTCTCTTTGATGTGTGTAGCAACTCTGGTCAGAATAGCTTAATTACCTTAGTAGCTTAAATGATTTGCATATACTCTGGAATATGAGTAGCCTCTATGACCTAGGTAGCATTTAAATTCTGAGTACACTCTGTAATATTTAGCCTTGATGACTTGTACAGCTTTTATACATATGAAGTCTCTAAGTCCTGAGTAGCCCCTATGACATATGTAGCATCTGTGTCTGCAAAGACCTGTAATAACTCCATACACTTCATGACATAAATATTACCTTGAAACTCAGTATCATCTTTGAAAACATAATCTCTGTGACTTAACATAGTCTCCATAATCAGAGTAGACTTTCTGAATGGCATTATATATATATAATATAATATATATATATATATATATATATATATATATATATATAAAACCTGTGCAGATTCTATGAGCTATATAGTCCTTAGTGTCTGAATCACTTCAGTAACCTGCTTATCTTCTAGGTCTGAGTGGTCTCTAGAGCTGAGATAGCATCTTAAACTTCTATGATCTGTTCAGTTCTTATACCTTTATAAGTGTCATAGCATGGGTAATATTCTATGACTTATAAGCCCTAAGGCCTGAGTATTATCTGTTCCCTATATAACCTCTATGACATGAGTATCCTGTATACTTTTTCAAGCATGTAAGTCTTGTGTAGCATCTATGACCAGATTAGAATCTTTGACTTACATAGTCTCTATGTCTTTTGTATCTTGCTCAGACTTAGTAGCTCTTAGTAGCTTCTAGGACTTGTGAGTAGGACACATTACCTGTGAATTCTCCATGACTTGAGTAGCACCTTGAAACTCAGTATCCTCTGAGATCAGAATTTCTCTAAGACCTGCATTGCCTTTATGAGCAGCAGAAACTCTATGACAATCCTAACCATTATAATCTGTGCAGCCTCTAACATCTAAGTAGAATTTAAGATCCAAGTTTCCAAGATAGACTTAATATTCTCTATGACCTGTGTAAATTTTATGTAATGAAGAACATATAGGTTATGCTTAACCTGAATGTTATATGTATAGATGTGCCCTGCAAAATTTCAGTAACACACAAACTTTTATGGCCTCAGTGACCATAGTATGTATGACCAGATTAGAATCTTTGTCCCAGGCAGCATCTATTACCTGTATAGCTTGTATGACCAGAGTTGTCTAAAAGACCTAAGTTGCCTATATTGTTCATTATCCATTGGGATCTTTGTATCCCCTAAGGACTGAGTTGACTCTGAACTACATATCTTCTATTACCTATACAAAATTGTAATTCATTAGTGTGCTTGACATGCACAGAAACTAGTCCTGTGTATATTCTATGGCCTGAGTATATATAAACACCTGAAAACTTTATTCCTCTATAGCCTCTATGACCTCAGCATGGCCTCCATGACATGAATATCCTCTAGTTCCTATGCAGATACTAAGATCTGCATTGCATTTATGGCTTGAATAGCCTAAATGACCTGAGTAACATTTATTACCTAGCAGATACTATGATCCGAGTAGTCTCTATGACCTGAATGTGCTATATCACCTGAATAACCCTAATTATTTGAGTAGTCTCAATAGCCTGACAAGTTTACATGATGCCATGGTCCAGCCCTAGCAGGAGTTCATGGGTTCCACACAGGAAAACGGGGAGTGGGAAGACAGCATCGGCAATGGATGGAGAATGAAAGACACAGAGTCTAGTTCTGGGGCAATCACTCCCACTTTATTCTGGGGAAGGCTGGGTTTATATACATTTTTTCTTCAGGTTATAATGGCAGTCTTGTGATTAATATTAAAGAAGTTTCCAAAGCATAGGCAGAAATTGTTTTTAATAAGGAACAGAAATATTATGAGAAAACAGTAACCTTACAGATTATCCTTACCTAATCACAATTGTTTTAAGAATATCTAACTACGTCAATGAGCTAATACAGTATTTATTTCCTTAATATCTAAACTCTATGTGACCTAAGACTATTCTTATTACTCTCACGGTTAAAGCGATAGACAATTAATCTCATGTGACCATCTCTACTAGATCCATCTGGTTAAAATCTAAATTGCTGAGTTAAGGGCTACAGGAGGGCAGCGGTTGCAGTGGTTCTCGTGGCCAAGTTTTTTTACTGAATAAATTACATTGTCTTATGTAGCTCTTTTTTTCCAGAACAGGGCATTGTGCACCAATGTTTATTATAGGGGTGACCTATTCTTCGTAGGAAGGAAGGAAGGTTGTGAAACCTTATTCTTTTACCCCACCACCATTGTTAGAATTTAACCAGCTGGTTGGAGACAAAGGCAGATCTATATCTATTTTCTCCAGAGGCTTTCAGGGACTCATTGCATGGTTGCAAAATTATTTTTAACTTTGTTAGTGGTAAAGACCCATTGTCTTTCAGATTGTAGGTAACATTTTCTGGAATTTTTTTTGTAATCCCCTCATCCCCTTAAGCAATCCGTTCAGACTGAAATGAGTAATATATTATCAGAAAAACACAGCAGAAAAAAACACCATGCTCTAGAGCAAAACATCTGGCAATTCCCTTTAGGATGAACCTTTGCAAACATCCTCCAGAGGATCTTTGTCAAGCACTGGATGGAATTCCAGATGCCCCCACAACATGACTTGTTTATTGTGTATGACATGTAAAATCACTATAGCATGTGTATGTATCCTCTATGTGTAGAAAAACTCCAAAGTCTTGAAGATTTTAATAAACTTTTTGACCTTTGTAGTAGCAAAAGTCAGAGTTGTACTGATGATCTACGTAGCCTCTTTGACACCTATAACATCTAAGGACTGATTACCATATCATTCTTGAACAGTCTCGATGACCTGTGTACATTTTCTGGAATGAAGAGACCAAATGAACTCACTGTACCCTAATGAATTTCATAGCTTCTATGACAGTTTTGTTCTAAGACTCAAGTAGTCTTTAAACTGTGACAAACCTAAATGATTCACATAGCTTATTGGGATTTATTAGTCTAAATAAACTTAGTGGACACATGTAAGACTGGATTTGAATCTATCACCAACCAAGCCCCTATGGCCAGCATAAATTATGTTGCATGCAAAACCCATATTACATGTATATCCTGAGTATATTAAATGATCTGTGTAACCTCTATGGTCTCCGTAACAGCTGTGATTGCAGATGCCCCATGATTAAAATTTTCTCTTTGAACTATGTATTCTCTATAAGTTCTGTAGGCTTTATCACTTGAGCTTCTTTTCTGACAAGCTTAGCCTCTATGAACTGCATATCCTTTATTGCCTGAGTAGCCCATATTATTTTCATAGGTTTTACAATGTTGCCTCTATGACCTGGGTAATCTGTATGTCCATAGTATCTTCTAAGGCCAGCATATCCTCTGCATCTTGATTATGCTCTATGACCTTTTAAACCTCTAGGATTTGCATAGCCAATATTGCCTATAAGTCTCTGGTCTGAGTACAACTAAGTGTGTGTAGCATCTTTCACATGTATAGGCTCTATTGTGGGTTAACACTCCATATCCTGAATAATCTTTAAACTTGCATACCTTCTATATTTTTGTAGAATGTATGGTTGGAGTAACCTCTTTGATTGGTTTACCCTCTGTTAAGATTTAGATATTAGGGTTCACCAAAAGATCATGTAAGAGAAAATGCCAGAGTAAAATTACTGGGTTATGGCAACATTAATAAACTAAGTACATTAATTCCCTAATAGGAATTTATAGATGGTAATTATAAGCAGGTAGGATGTGGATAGAGAAGTTTGGTCATTTGTGGTCTCTCTTTTTGGTATATATTTTGTCCCAGGCAAGATTCATTCTCTCTCTCTCTCTCTCTCTCTCTCTCTCTCTCTCTCTCTCTCTCTCTCTCTCTTCTCTCTCTCTCTCTTCCCCACCTGCTTGCCTTATTCCTGGTATAATGTCACCAGCTGGATTTCCTTTCTTTTGCCACACATTTCATTTTTTAACTTTTAAAGTTTATAAGCATTGGTGAAAATGAATATTGACCATATTTTTCTGTACATATTTTCAGGTAAACCAAGTTCGAAAAATTATATATTTGGATTAGTGAAATGTGGACTTATTCTTTTGATTTATTTCTTTAATTTTTATTTTGATTCATTGTACACAGTGGGATAAAACATTGTTTCTCTGGTTCTACTCATGAGGTAGAGTCACACTCTTTGTAATCATACATGTACATAGGATAATGATGTTTGTCTCATTCTAATATCTTTCCTTCCCCCTGCCTCCTCCACACACTTCAATATCCTCTATACAATCCCTACTTCCTTCATTCTTTGCTTCTCCCCCATTATGTATCATCAACCACTTATCAGAGGAATAATTTGGCCTTTGGATTTATGGGATGCGCTTATTCCATTTAGCATGCTATTCTCCAACTCCATCAATTTACCTGTAAATGCAATAATTTCATTTTTCTTTATG
>NW_025920321.1:157305-212875 GCF_902686445.1 Sciurus carolinensis | reverse complement strand
AGGAGACTGAAAATAACTATATAAATGTCTTTGATAATGTATTGTCAGATGAAGTAATAAGGAGGGACATACATTTTGTATATTTATCACATATGCAAATATACTATGCTTAAAGTTATTAGAAATTATATTTGAGTTAATTTCCAATTATATATAAACTGTACAAGCATGTTTTATTTATTATTTGTTTAATTTATTTTCTGCAGTACTAGGGATTGAACCAAGACCTTGTGCTTGTGAAGCAAACACTCTATCAACTAATCTATTTCCCCAACCAATGTTTAATTTTTTTTTATTATTGTAAACAAATGGGATACATGTTGTTTTTCTGCCTGTACATGGCGTAAAGGCATACCATTTGTGTAATCATAAATTTATATAGGGTAATGTTGTTTGATTCATTCTGCCATTTTTCCCTTCCCCCCACCCCTCCCACCCCTCCCCTCCCTCTATACAGTCCTTCCTTCCTCCATTCCTGCCCCACTTCCAAACCCAACTCCAACCCCAACACTAACCCCTCACACCCCCCATTATGTGTCATCATCCAATTATTAGCGATATCATTCCTCCTTTGGTTTTTTGAGATTGACTTATCTCACTTAGCATGATATTCTTCAGTTTCATCCATTTGCCTGCAAATGCCATAATTTTATCATTCTTTATGGCTGAGTAATATTTCATTGTATATATATACCACATTTTCTTTATCCATTCATCAATTGAAGGACATTTAGGTTGGTCCCACAATCTGGCTGTTGTGAACTGAGCAGCTATGAACATTGATGTGGCTGTATCTCGGTAATATGCTGATTTTAAGTCCTTTGGGTATAGGCCAAGGAGTAGCATAGCTGGGTCAAATGGTAGTTCCATTCTAAGATTTCTAAGGAGTCTCCATACTGCTTTCCAGAGTGCTGCACTAATTTGCAGCCCCACCAGCAATGCATGAGTGTACCTTTCTCCCCACATCCTCGCCAACACCTGTTGTTGCTTGTATTCTTGATAATCGCCATTCTAATTGGGGTGAGATGGAATCTTAGGGTGGTTTTGATTTGCATTTCTCTTATTACTAGAGATGCTGAACATTTTTCTATATGTTTGTTGATTGCTTGTAGATCTTCTTCTGTGAAGTGTGTATTCATTTCCTTAGCCCATTTGTCGATTGGATTATTTGAATTCTTGGTGTAGAGTTTTTTGAGTTCTTTATAGATTCTGGAGATTAGTGCTCTATCTGAAGTATGATTGGCAAAGATTTTCTCCCACTCTGTAGGCTCTTTCTTCGCATTGCTGATAGTTTCCTTTGCTGAGAGAAAACTTTTTAGTTTGAATCTATCCCAATTATTAATTCTTTGCAGGGGCATCCAGAATTCCATCCAGTGCTTGACAAAGATCCTCTGGAGGATGATTGCAAAGGCTCATCCTAAAAGGAATTGCTTGATGTTTTGCTCCAAAGCATGGTGTTTTCTCTACTGTGCTTCTCTGATAATATATTACTCATTTCCATCTGAATGGATTGCTTAAGGGGATGAAGGGAATACAACAAAAATTCCAGAAAATATTACCTACAATCTGAAAAACAATGGGTCTTTGCCATTAACAAAATTAAAAATAATTTTGCAACCATGCAATGAGTCTCTGAAAGCCTCTGGAGAAAATAGTTATAAATCTGCCTTTCTCTCCAACAGGCTGGTTAAATTTTAACAATGGTTTTGTTTATGTGTGGTGGTGAGGTAAGAGAATAAGGTTCCACAACATTCCTTCCTTCCTACAAAGAATATGTCATCCCTATAATAAATGTTGGCACACAATAACCATTGGGACCACTGCCCTCCTGTAACCCTTAACTCAGCAATTTAGATATTAACCAGAGGGACCTAATAGAAATGTCACATGAGATTACTTGTCTATCACTTTAACCGTGAGACTAATAAGAATAGTCTTAGGTCACATAGAGTTTAGATATTAAGGAAATAAACATTGTATTAGCTCATCAATGTAGTTAGATATTCTTAAAACAATTGTGATTAGGTAAGGATGATCTGTAAGGTTGTTGTTTTCTGCCTATGCTTTGGAAACTTCTTTAATATTAACCACGATACTGCCATTAAAGCCTGAAGAAAAATGTATATAAACCCAGCCTTCCCCAGAATAAAGTGGGATTGATTGCACCAGAACTAGAGTCTGTGTCTTTCATTCTCCATCCATTGCCGACGCTGTCACCCTGAGCCCCGTTTACCGGTGTGGAACCCATGGACTCCTGCTAGGGCTGGACTCCAGCAAGTGGCGCCCAATGTGGGGCCCTCTGGTAAACCCCCCATTTATTAATATTAATTTCTTTCCTTTTTGAGACAGCTAGGATCCTGCCTGGGTGCTGCGGACCCCTCGGTAGAGAAGGCCAAGAAAGGATAGGCAGGGATAGAAAGAACAGCTACCATGGGAGGTAGTGAAAGCAAAGAAAGAGCATTATTTTTTGATATTACTAAGCACTTATTAACTAAAAGAGGAATGCATGTAAGAACAGCTCAATTAAAAAGATTTTTTCATTTTGTGCAAGAATGTGCCTCTTGGTTTCCTGAACAGGGAAACTTAGACGTTAAAACCTGGAAAAAGGTAGGCGATGCTATACATGCATATCATAGATTATATGGCAATGAAAGAGTCCCTGCCGATGCTTTTGCATTGTGGAATCTTTTTAGGGACTGTTTAGACCCTAGACATGAAAGTGAGCAGCTAAGTAGAAGGGTAAGATCACCAGTCGAAATGTCAGAAAAGGAGCCTTTGCTGACAGCCTCGGTTAAAAAATATACAGAGGAAACTCAGAGTGAAAGTGAAAGTGAATCAGACGATGATGAAGATGGCAAAAAGGAGAAAGGTCTACCTGATCAGTTCTCCCCATCTGATGAGGAGGACTTGGAAGAAGCGGCTTTCAGATATCATAATGAGGATCCACCTTTGGTGGCTCCTGTTGTGCCGGCCCTTCCTAAACCCCAGATAAAATAAAAAGGAAAGTCCAAAAGGTAGGATTTCTAGGTGCTATTAGTGAGGCACAAAAACAGGGAGATGTTAGTATTTGTTGCCCTGTAGTATGGGCTATAGATGAGGGAGGAGAGCCTCATTGGGAGCCTCTCTCTCTTTTAAAATGTTAAAAAAAAAAACTAAAAGCAACTATAAAAGATTTAGGACCTACTTCCCCTTATACTCTGCAACTAGTGGAGAATGTCCTTCTCCTGTGGCTGTCCCTAAAGGCTATCATATTATAGTCATTGATTTACAAGATTGCTTATTTTCTATTCCTTTAGCTAAACTAGATAGATGGCATTTTGCTTTTAGCTTACTATCGCCTAACTTACAAAGGCCTTATCAAAGATTTCAATGGAAAGTATTACCTCAAGGAATGAAAAATAGTCCTACATTATGTCAAAAGTTTGTAGATCAAGCCTTAATTAATTGTAGACAAAAGTATCCAGACTGCTATATGATTCACTATATGGATGATATATTGATTACACATTCTCAAAGCTGTTTGTTACAAATAATATTACAGGATTTAATTAAAGATTTACAGAAGTGGGGTCTGATAGTGGCTCCTGAAAAAATTCAACAGGAACCTCCTTATAATTATCTAGGAAGAACTATAAAAACAGATTGTGTCAGCTCTCAAAAGTTACAAATTCAAAAAGACAAACTATTAACGTTAAATGATTTTCAAAAATTATTGGGAGATATAAATTGGATTAGACCTTATTTAAAACTCTCAACTAGTGATTTAAAACCTTTGTTTGAAATACTAAAGTGTGATTCAGATCCTAACTCAAGTAGAATATTAACTAAAGAAGGAGAACAAGCCTTGCAAGTTGTTGAAACTGCAATTCAAAAACATTACTTACAACAAGTTAATTATAACTTGCCTTGGGTTTTTATTGTGCTAAAAATGAAACATACACCAACAGGTTGTTTATGGCAAAATGATCCACTTGAATGGATACACTTACCAGTATCAGGAAAGAAAATATTAATGTCTTATCCTACTATGGTAGCTTCTTTGGTATTAAAGGCCAGATTTAGAAGTAAAGAATTGTTTGCTTGTGAAATGCATGAAATAATTATTCCTTACACAAGAGAACAATTTGATCAATTATTACAAATTGATGATCAATGGGCTTTTGCATTTCTAAATTTTACAGAAAAAATTTGTTTCCACTTGCCCAATAATCCTTTACTACATTTTTTATTTCAAACAGAAATAATATTTCCTAAATGGTGCTCCTCAACTCCAATTAACAATGCTATGTTAATATTTACAGATGGGTCGTCAAATGAAAAGCATTAATTCTCAACACACAGTTCAATGGACACAAGAAACTTCTGCACAAAGAGCTGAATTAGAAACAGTCATCTATGCTTTCAAGACTGTTGCTCAACCCTTTAACTTGTACACAGACTCACTATACATTGTTAAACTGTTTCCAACCATAGAAACAGCAACACTCTCCTTTTCATCTAAAATTATACATAGGCTACAAGAACTTCAATATCTAATTCATAATAGAACTTCACATTTCTTTATAGGTCATATTCGGGGACATTCTGGATTACCTGGTCCCCTTGCTCAGGGGAATACCCATGCTGATCACTTAACTAAAAATTTTATTTTAACAGCTATAGAAGAAGCTATTATATCACACAAAAATCATCATGAAAATTCATCTGCCTTATAAAAACAATTTCATATTTCTAGAGAAGAAGCTAGAACTATTGTTAAAAATTGTCATGTTTGTCCTAAATTTATTCCTTCTCCACAGATGGGAGTTAATCCTCGAGGACTTTTACCTAATGTCTTACGGCAAATGGATGTAACTCATATATCAGAATTTGGAAAATTGTCTTATGTTCATGTTACAGTCCATACCTTTTCTCATGTTATTGTGGCCTCAGCCAGAACTGGGGAAGCCTACAAGGATGTGATTCAACATTTATTCCTTTGTTTTTCTGTTTTAGGAATGCCTAAAAAATTAAAAACTGATAATGCTCCTGCTTATACATCAAAACCATTTAAAGATTTCTGTTCCAGGTTTAATATTTCTCATTCTACAGGAATTCCTTATAACCCACAAGGACAAGCAATAGTAGAAAGGAACCATCAAAGATTAAAATTACAAATAAATAAGTTAAAAGAGGGAGAGCTTAAATACTCTTCCCCACATCATATTTTACAACATGCTTTATTTGTTTTAAATCATCTAAATACTGACAAGGAGGGAAATACTGCAATGATGAGACATTGGGAAAGTAAAAAGTCAAAACAAAGTTTAGTAAAATGGAAAGATTTATTATCTGGTAAATGGAGAGGACCTGATGTCCTGCTAATCTCCGGTCGAGGCTATGCTTGTGTATTTCCACAGGATGCAGAAACACCTTTGTGGATTCCAGACAGATTGATACGTCACTACAATGAGCCCTATTCAAAGTAGGAAGAACAAAAAGTATTGGATCCCTTACCAACCCAATCAGATGGACGAAAATGGGCTAGTATTTAAGATGAGACGGTTGCGTCTTGCACAATCATCTGCAACTCGCAACTCAGACCTGCCGACTTGGGGACAAGTGATACGCCTGACTGCCGCTGCTGAACACATGGTGAACCTAAAACCCCAGAAAACCTAAAACCCCAGAGGCTTTGTTTTTTGCATTGATTGCTCTCATTTCAACTCAGGTACTGCCTATTCATGCTTATGATAATGAAGGGAAAGCTTACTGGACCTATTTTCCAAATCCTCCCTTACTGCTTCCAACTACTTGGAGCAGATCTAATATTAAAGTATTTACTAATGAGCCTCAACTACTTGGAGGGATTGCAGTTTCTTTAATACCACATAAAATAGCATTTACAATTACATTTCATGGAATTACTGAAGAGACACCAATGTGCTTTAGTACAGATAATCTACATGTGTCATTGGGATGTCTCCCTTTAAGTTATAGGACTTACATTACTGATTCTCCAGGAGAAGAAGACAATGAAAGAGATATATGGTCCCTAGAGATAACCTCACTTGGATATGCTAATTATAATGATACAAATATTTCAGTGGCTTTACCGCCTCCTTTTAACCATGTGACGACTTTAACAGTCGGAAAGACAGCTCTTGGAATCTACTCAATTTAGAAACAGATTTCCCAAAATGGTTTGAATGTGGTTTTCATCATACTGCATTACAGTTTAAGCCACAAGGCTCTGCTACTACTATTACAGATTATTCTGTGTCTTCTCCTGATTTTGATTATAAACTTTGGTTAAAGATAAGATGAAATAAAACAGTACATTTTAATTTTAACCCTTTTCTTACCAATGAGCCTATTTATAGATGGTTTACTCCTGGATGGGTAACACCCATCTATCGGAGTGACCTTATAAATGTTAAATTCTCTTACTTTCCTGACTTGTATAAACTATTAGCAGCTACTAATGTAGTATTACTACAAAGACCTAAGTTAAGTAAACCTAATGACTTTGCAGTACGTGCTTGTATAAATGCTCTTCATGCTATTCTTATGTCTACCATAAATAATTTCAATATCACTAAAAATAAGGAAGCTTATAACATTTATTCTCATGATTGTGTTCTTACTAATTGTATTAATTCAACCATGTCTAAATATTTAAAGGTGTTTTTAATTGTACATCAGCCTAATTATGTTATATTGCCAGTCAATCTTACAGAATCTTGGTATGATGATCCAGGTGTTGAAATTTTAAAAACAGTTAATGAACTTTTAAGACCAAAAAGATTTGTTGCAGCTTTGATCCTAGGAATAACAGCTTTAATCAGTATAATCACTTCCTTATCTCTTTCGACCACAGCGCTTGTACAGGAAATTCATACCGCTTTACATGTAAATGATTTATCTCATAATATCTCTGTGGCTTTAGTGGCACAAGAACAAATTGATAAAAAATTAGAAACTAGAATTAATGCTCTTGAAGAAGCTATTCTCTTTATGGGAAATGAGATTCAAAATATTCAAACTAGAATGACCACTAGATGTCATGCTAACTATAAATGGATTTGTATTACTCCTTTAAAGGTTGATAATAATACTAATTGGGAACAAGTTAAAACTCACCTTAGAGGAGTTTGGAATAATACAAATATAGCACCAGATATCAATGCTTTACAACTACAAATAAGAATGTTGAGTCAGGCTCATCTCTCGGTTGTTCCAGGAGATAATTTGGCCTCCCAAATGTTTCATAATATAAAAACAACTATATGTAATAGTACATTCATAAATACAATATTACAATATGGCTTGATTGGAGTATGTATTTTAATTTTAATTCTTTGTCTTCCAGTCATCCTCCAAGTAATCCTCAGATTAGTCAAGAGAGTAAAAATTCAAGAAGGCCTCTTCACTTTACAAAATAAAAAAGGGGGAGCTGCGGGGACATCCGGAATTCCATCCAGTGCTTGACAAAGATCCTCTGGAGGATGATTGCAAAGGCTCATCCTAAAAGGAATTGCTGGATGTTTTGCTCCAAAGCATGGTGTTTTCTCTACTGTGTTTCTCTGATAATATATTACTCATTTCAGTCTGAACGGATTGCTTAAGGGGATGAAGGGAACACAACAAAAATTCCAGAAAATATTACCTACAATCTGAAAAACAATGGGTCTTTACCATTAACAAAATTAAAAATAATTTTGCAACCGTGCAATGAGTCTCTGAAAGCCTCTGGAGAAAATAGTTATAAATCTGCCTTTCTCTCCAACAGGCTGGTTAAATTTTAACAATGGTTTTGTTTATGTGTGGTGGTGAGGTAAGAGAATAAGGTTCCACAACATTCCTTCCTTCCTACAAAGAATATGTCACCCCTATAATAAATGTTGGCACACAATAACCATTGGGACCACTGCCCTCCTGTAACCCTTAACTCAGCAATTTAGATATTAACCAGAGGGACCTAATAGAAATGGTCACATGAGATTACTTGTCTATCACTTTAACCATGAGACTAATAAGAATAGTCTTAGGTCACATAGAGTTTAGATATTAAGGAAATAAACATTGTATTAGCTCATCAATGTAGTTAGATATTCTTAAAACAATTGTGATTAGGTAAGGATGATCTGTAAGGTTGTTGTTTTCTACCTATGCTTTGGAAACTTCTTTAATATTAACCACAAGACTGTCATTATAACCTGAAGAAAAATGTATATAAACCCAGCCTTCCCCAGAATAAAGTGGGATTGATTGCACCAGAGCTAGAGTCTGTGTCTTTCATTCTCCATCCATCGCAACGCTGTCTCCCCGAACCCTGTTTACCAGTGTGGAACCCATGGACTCCTGCTAGGGCTGGACCCTGGCAATTCTTGCTTTTTTTTCTTGTGCTATGAGAGTCCTGTCGAGGAAGTCTGGTCCTAAGCCGACATGTTGAAGCTCTGGACCTACTTTTTCTTCTATAAGATGCAAGGTCTCTGGTCTGATTCCGAAATCCTTAATCCATTTTGAGTTTAGTTTCATGCATGGTGAGAGATATGGGTTTAGTTTCATTCTGTTGCATATGGATTTCCAATTCTCCCAGCACCATTTGTTGAAGAGGCTATCTTTCCTCCATTGCATATTTTTGCCCCTTTGTCTAGTATGAGAAAATTGTATTTATTTGGGTTTGTGTCCGTGTCCTCCATTCTGTAACATTGATTCACCTTTCTATTTTGGTACCAATACCATGCCGTTTTTGTTACTATTGCTTTGTAGTAGAGTTGAATATCTGGCATTGTGATACCCCCTGCTTCACTCTTTCTGACAAGGATTGCTTTAGCTATTCTGGGTTTTTATTCTTCCAGATGAATTTCATAATTGCTTGCTCTATTTCTGTAAGGTACATCATTGGGATTTTAATTGGAATTGCATTGAATCTGTATAGTACTATTGGTAGTATGGCCATTTTGACAATATTAATTCTTCCTATCCAAGAACATGGGAGATCTTTCCATCTTCTAAGGTTTTCTTTAATTTCTTTCTTAAGTGTTCTGTAGTTCTCATTGTAGAGGTCTTTCACCACTTTTGTGAGATTGATACCCAAGTATTTTATTTGTTTGAAGCTATTGTGAATGGGGTAGTTTTCCTAATTTCTCTTTCTGAAGATTCATCGCTTATGTATAAAAATGCCTTAGATTTATGTGCATTGATCTCATATCCCGCTACTTTTCTGAATTCACTTATGAGATCTAAAAGTTTTCTGGTAGAATTTCCCGGTTCCTCTAAATATACAATCATATCATCAGCAAATAGGGATAGTTTGAGTTCTTCTTTTCCTATTTGTATCCGTTTAATTTCTTTGGTCTGTCTAATTGCTCTGGTTAGAGTTTTAAGGACGATATTGAATAGAAGTGGTGAAAGAGGGCATCCCTGCGTTGTTCCAGTTTTTAGAGGGAATGCTTTCAGTTTTTCACCATTAAGAATGATATTAGCCATGGGCTTAGCGTAGATGGCCTTTACAATGTTAAGGAATGTTCTCACTATCCCTATTTTTTCTAGTGTTTTGAGCATGAAGGGGTGCTATGTTTTATCAAATGCTTTTTCTGCATCTATCAAAATAATCATGTGATTCTTGACTTTAAGTCTATTGATATGATATGAATTACATTTATTGATTTCCTAATGTTAACCAACCTTGCATCCCTGGGATGAAACCCAACTGATCATGGTGCAATATCTTTTTAATATATATTTGTATGTGATTTGCTAAAATTTTGTTGAGAATTTTTGCGTCGATGTTCATTAAGGATATTGGTCTGAAATTTTCTTTCCTCGATGTGTCTCTGTCTGGTTTAGGTATCAGGGTAATATTGGCTTCATAGAATGAGTTTGGGAGGGTTCCCTCCTCTTCTATTCTATGGAATACTTTGAGAAGTATTGTATTGAGCTCTTCTTTAAAGGTTTTGTAGAACTCGGCTGAGAACCCATCTGGTCCTGGACTTTTCTTTGTTGGTAGGCTTTTGATGACTTCTTCTATTTCATTACTTGAAATTGGTCTGTTTAAATTGTGTATGTCCTCCTCGTTCAGTTTAGGCAATTCATATGTGTCTAGAAACCTGTTGATGTCTTTGAAATTTTCTATTTTGTTGGAGTATAGGTTTTCAAAATAGCTGCTAATTATGTTTTGTATTTCAGTCGTGTCTGTTGTGATATTTCCTTGTTCATTCTGAATTTTAGTGATTTGGGTTTTCTCTCATCTTCTCTTTGTTAGTGTGGCTAAAGGTTTATCAATTTTGTTTATTTTCTCGAAGAAGCAACTATTTATTTTGTCAATTTTTTGTATTGTTTCTTTTGTTTCAATTTCGTTGATTTCAGCTCTCAGTTAAACTATTTCCTGTCTTCTACTAATTTGGTGTTGTTCTGTTCTTCTTTTTCTAGGGCTTTGAGCTGTAGTGTTAGGTCATTTTTTTTTTTGAGTTTTATTTCTTTTATTAAATGCGCTCCATGAAATAAATCTTCCTCTAAGTACTGCTTTCATAGTGTCCCAGATATTTTGGTATGATGCTTCTTTGTTCTCATTTACCTCTAAGAATTTTTTAATTTCCTTCCTAATATCTTCTGTTATGCATTCTTCATATAATAGCATATTGTTTAATCTCCAGGTGTTAGAGTAGTTTCTCTTTTTTACTCTTTCACTTATTTCTAACTTCAATCCATTATGATCTGATAGAATGCAAGGTAGTGTCTCTATCTTCTTGTATTTGCTGACATTAGCTTTGTGGCATAATATATGGTCTATTTTAGAGAAGGATCCATATGCTGCTGAGAAGAAAGTGCATTCGCTCTTGGTTGGATGGTATATTCTATAAATGTCTGTTAAGTCTAAATTATTGATTCTGTTATTGAGATCTATGTTTTTTTTGTTCAATTTTTGTTGGAAAGATCTGTCCAGGGGTGAGGGAGGCGTGTTAAAATCATCTAGTATTATTGTGTTATGGTCTGTTTGGTTTCTAAAATTGAGAAGGATTTGTTTAACATACATGGATGAGTCACTGTTTGGGGCATAGATGTTTATGATTGTTATATCTTGCTGATTTATGCTTCCCTTAAGCAGTATGAAATGTCCTTTTTATCCCTTCTGACTAACATTGTCTTGAAGTCCACATTATCTGAAATGAGAATGGATACTCCACCTTTTTTGCTGAGTCCATGTGCATGGTATGTTTTTCCCCATTCTTTCACCTTTAGTCTATGGGTATCTCTTTCTATGAGGTGAGTCTCTTGCAGGCAACATATTGTTGGATATTTGTTTTTAATCCAATCTGCCAGTCTATGTCTTTTGATTGATGAATTCAGGCCATTAACATTCAGGGTTATTATTGAGATATGATTTGTATTCCCGGTCATTTGGTTCATATTTAAAATTTTTGACACATCTTGGTTCCTCCTTTATTTGACAGTTCCTTTAGGATAATCCCTCCCTTTGCTGATTTGCTTCTTTGTTTTTTATCTATTCCTCATGAAATATTTTGCTGAGAATTCTCTGTAATTCTAGCTTTCTTTTTGTAAATTCTTTTAGCTTTTGTTTATCATGGAATGATTTTTTTCATCGTCAAATTTGAAGGTAAGTTTTGCTGTGTATAAGATTCTTGGTTGGCATCCATTTTCTTTCAGAGCTTGAAAAATGTTGTTCTAGGCCCTTCTAACTTTTAGGGTCTGGATTGAAAAACCTGCTGATATCCGTGTTGGCTCCCCCCTGAATGTAATTTGGTTCTTTTCTCTCACAGCCTTTAAAATTCTGTCTTTAGTTTGTATGTTAGGTATTTTCATTATAATGTGCCTTGGTGTAGGTGTATTGTAATTTTGTGTATTCGGAGTCCTATAAGCCTCTTGGACTTGATTTTCCATTTCATTCTTCAGATTTGGGAAATTTTATGATATTATTTCATTGAATAGATTTTGGTTTGTTTCTCTAAGCCTTCCTCAATCCCAATAATTCTCAAATTTGGCCTTTTCATGATATCCCATAGTTCTTGGAGATTCTGTTCATGATTTCTTACCATATTCTCTTTTCAACTTTGTTTTCGAAGTTAAATATTTTGTTTTCAATATCTGAAGTTCTGTCTTCCAGGTGTTCTATCCTATTGGTTATGCTTTCTATGGAGTTCTTAATTTGGTTTATTGTTTCCTTCATTTCAAGGATTTCTGTTTGTTTTTTTTTCAATATTTCTAACTCTTTAATGAAATGATCTTTTGCTTCCTGAATTTGCTCTGTTAACTGTCGATTGGTGTGATCATTCAATGCCTGCATTTGCTCTTTCATCTCATCTTTTGCTCCCCTAATCATTTTAATTATGTACATTCTGAACTCCCTTTCTGTCATTTCTTCTGCCATGCTGTCGTTGGATTCTATTGATGTAACATCTAGATTTGTTTGGGGCATTTTCTTCCCTTGTTTTCTCATATTGTTCAGGAATCAGTAGGTCATTAAGATATTGCAGATTTCCTCTATCGACTTATAATGTCCCTGAAGATTGCTAGTATATCCCCTCTTATCCTTCAGTAGCCTAAGTCTTGGAGGAAGTCAATAATGTGGAGCTCCACGAAGAAGCTGCCTCTCTAGGGTGGTTACCCTCAGGTGGCGTATATTCCCTGCTAGTGGTCAGAGGTGTCTCCACTTGTTGACCAATGGTCATCCAACAGGGAACTAGGCTGCGGGCTGAGGCATGTCCTGTTTGTGCCTGTGTCTCTGGTTTTACCGTCCCTGTGGGAAAACCTCTTCCGGTAGGGAAGACTCACTCGGTGGGGACGTCTCGCTGGTCAGTTCCCCTCCTAGAGGTTCCCCTCAATCTACAACTACCACCTGGGCTGGACTGTCTTCCTCTGCAATGTTCCCAGGGGCCCGGACCTACCTCCTGGGCCTGGGAGCCTCACCCTTCGCAGGCGAGTCTCCTTAGGCTGCCTCTCCCAGAGAATCTGCCCGCGGTCCTGGAAACTTCGCTCCAACCCTAGGCATGTCTCTGTGCGGCTCTTCCAGCAAGAAGCCACCTAGCTCCTGGGACCCTACTCTGCACCTAATCGCCTGGCTATGTGGCCCCTCCTCTGAGCCGCCACCTGGAGCCCTGTACAATAGCTCTGATACCCAGAGACCTGCCACACACCTCCTCCACCGGACAGCAGCCCGGTTTCCAATGCAGTCACTAGGAGCCCAAGCAATTCACTTCACGTCCCCTCCTCCCGCCAACCACCCGTAGCCCTAGGCAATCACTCCAAGTCCAAGTGACCCACCCTGTTCCTCCTCCTCCTCCTCAGGGTAGCCCCCTGGTTGTTCATGAGCGGTGGCTCCGAGACCAAGTGACCCACAGCGCTCCTCCTCTGGGCAGGCCACCGGTGTTCAGGAGCGGTCGCTTTGAGTGCAATCAACTCACCACTCGCCTCCTCCTCTGGCAACTGCCTGTAGATCTGATGCAGTCACTCCTAGACCAAGTGACCCACCGTGCTCCTCCTCCAGGCAGGCCACCAGTGTTCTGGAGTGGTCATTTTGAGTTCAAACAGCTTGCCACGCTGCTCCTCCTCTGGCAACTGCCTGTGGCTCTGATGTAGTGCTCCTAGGTTAAGGGACCCACTGCACTCCTCCTCTTCCTCCCGGCAATCTCCGGTTGTTCAGAAGCGGTCATTCTGGGTCCAAACAGCTTGCCTCACAGCTCCTCCTCAGGCAGCCCCCCGGAACCCCAGTGGTTGCTCTGAGTCCACGCGCTGTGCTGAGCCGCCTCCTCTACAATAATACCAGTTGTCCGTGTTTACCGCTCCAGTGGGGGGGAGGGGTATCTCGCCGAGCAACTCTACTTCACAAAGTTCCCTGTGTTCCGGGGCTACCACCCCATCTGGGACGCCTCCCCAACAGGAGAGACTCACCCGGTGGCTTCGAGTTGGTCCCAAGTCTCTCACTATCTCCTCTTTTGAATCTTGCATCCTGGAGCAACGTGAAATGCAGCCGCCTTCTAGTCCGCCATCTTGAAAACCCCCAATGCTTACTTTTAACAATAAACAAAACATGGCAGGGATTTCTGAAGTATTAACTTAAGATTAAATGATTTTAGGAAAGTATATTGAAAATTTATTTTCAATTGCAATACAATCCCTTAGATTCCAATATTTACTGAATTTAAGCAGCTAAAAACAACTTTTGGATTAAATTTTTTTGCCCTTCAGTATGTTGTAGTGAATACTTTTTGTGCAGGAAGTGGTACACTACAGCAAAGTATGTGTATTTGCAATTGCTATGTATCTTGCAAGGGTGATATTCACTTAGAGTACAGGTTGCTATTTCTAAAGACATTTTGTAAAATAACAATATATAAACTTTGTCACCTTTTCTGAAAGTGTTAGGGAGTTACAGATAATGTAGTTATGAAATACTTGGAAACCACAGAAGTCTGCTATCCACTTGGTATTTTGGTTGAGCTATTTCAGAAGGAAAAATAAAACACCTAATAACAGTCAAGACCCAGTACAGCAGTTGTGATGCACACAGTTCAGGGCAATCTTCCTGTGGGGAGAGGACAGCTTCCATAGTCCTCTCAGTCACATCCACAAACACCACATGGCGCCTGTCACCAGGAACAATATGCAGCAATGCAACAAGAGCACGCTGCGCCTCAGAAGGTTAAGAAAGGTTCACAGAGGAAGAAATACTGCAGTATATCCCTGAACAATGAGTGCAATTTCCTCAGCCATTGCAGACATTGGCGATATTTGAAATGGAGCATTTTTGCAAAAGCAAACCTATTTTCTACTCAGTCTCTTACCTGTGAATCACATATTTTATATAAAAATAAAATGCTTGACAGTTTGTGGTTTGCACTAATGAATCTCAATCTTTAATGTAATATGAGACTCGTGCAGAAGGTTTGCTAATTTGTCCCTGAGAATTTGTACTAGTTAGTTCCTTTGAAATTTAATGTCGCTGATCCCAGATCACACTTCTTAGAACTGTGGTTAAAGCCATAGCTCTCTTTTTCACTTTTCTCTAGAGGATAAGCTACTCTTATCCCATTAGCTCCTGATCTGGAGTTTTGACTGCAGGGTTTCTCAATATGTAATCACTTGAATGAAAACAGTGAAGCAGTACCAAAAAGACATTTACAATTTACAATTAAATTCCAATAGAAAAAGAATTCAGCAAATTAGAAGATTCTCTGTTGCCTTTGTCAACTCCAAGGTTTTTTTTGTGTGTGTGGTAATGGGGAGTGAACCCAAGGACAATCCATCTCTGAGCTATATGCTCAGGTTTTTTTGTTTGTTTGTTTTTTTGAGATAGGGTCTCACTACAATTTTCCAGGATGGTCTTGAATTTGTGATCCTTCTGTCTCTCTCTCAAGTACTCAAGTAGCTGGAATTATAGGTATGTACTACTATACCTTGCTTAATATCACTTTTAATTTTCCCAATTTATAAATTATACAGACATATGGTTATTGCTTATTTTGGTAATAGGGTTAAAATCCAGGGGCACTTTATTACTGAGCTATATTTTCAGTCATCTTTAATGTTTTAGTTAAGTTGTTGAGGCTGGTCTCAAAATGGCAATCCTCCTGCCTCAGTCTCCTGATTGACTGGGCTTAATGGCACATGATGCCTGGTGGATTATCATTTTTTTGGAATCTGGGGTCTTATACTTAGTCCTTTATTTTCAAACTCATTGTACTGTAGAAAACATTACTGCTATGGTCTGGAAATGTATGCTCCTCCTAAAACACACATGTTAAAACCTAATTAGCACTGTGATCTTATAAGGTGTATACACTGTGTGGTTATTAGGAGAGAGCTGTCTTGCCCCTTTCCTCCATGTGACAAGAGTAAGAAACTGCTGGGCCCTACCAGATACTGAATCCCTTGATCTTGGGCTTCTTAGTTTGCATAGCCATAAGAAATAAATTTATTTATAAGGCCCCCAGTTTTTGGTAGCAGTTTGTTGTAGCAGCCTTCACAACCTAATACAATTATCATCTTTTCAACAAACTAAATGTTTTATAATTAATAAGGAAATGTTGATGTGCTGTTTTTGTTTTCAAATAGAGAAAAATTAAATACATTGAAGATAATTCTTTGAAAAGTAGTATTTTTTTCACTGTTTTATTATGTTTTTTGTTTTTTGGGCTAGCAAGTGGGTAGAGGTGATGTACCCAACTGAAACAGTACAAAGAAATAAAACCTCAGAATAAACCAGTTCCACATTTAGTAGAATATTAACTTGGGGTTTTTGCCAGACACTGTGGAAAAAAATGAGAAACATGAAACAAACTTGACTTGGTTCTACAAACCATGATTGAAACCTATTACATAGTATAAGTGGTAGGAAATTATGAAATTTTTTAAAAATAAAATAACAATCTGGTGATATAGCTCAGGTTGTAGAGTTATTGCCTCACAAGCACAAGGCCCTGTGTTCAATCCCCAGCACTGGAAAAAAAAAAAAAAAAGGTGTCATGAAGGTACTAGGTGTTTTATTACAATACTGGCAACACATGGAGACCTCTAATTCTTGAGGCTGAAGAAAACATGGCAGTGCTAATGTCATGCCTGCAGGAGGTATGAACCCAAAGGATGATGACAGCAGTTTATATTTTGAACACGGTAAGTTCATTGAACATTTGCCGAATGCCTTATGCATTTAATTAGCAGATTATTTCTGATATAACAAGGCTTCTGCTTATACAGTACTGTGAAAACAGTGCCAAACAAGTATAGCACACTTGGAGGATTTTCTGCTTAGTAATAAAATCGTAGTCACCCAGTATGAAGAATCAGAGCAAGTATTTCCTGTATGGCTAGGACCAGACTTGCTCTAACAATGGATGAAGAACACTAGGAATACATTATCCATGGGTCATCCACATTAAAGTCTAATTAGTTCTCTAATTCTAGAAGATGAAATAATTTAAATTATCATTCAACAATAGTTATTAATATTGTAGCAAACAATGGGTGAAAATATTAATATTGTAGCAAATCCTGTTCCAGGCTGTAGGGAGAAAGAGTGGACACATTAGGAATGCACCCACTCTTTATGGGTTACAAACAATAGCAATACACATACACAAGGATTGAATAATATGCTTAAAAAGCTAAATGGAGACACAATCAGAAATGGTCTGAGCGTGAAGGTGGGTGACCCCCTGAGGTATGTGTACCCCAGGGAGATAAAGAGCTGCTAGTTTGATTATTTGCAGTCCATCTATTCTCATAACACTGGTACTTTTTATTAACAAAGTACATAGTAGTAGTCTTATTAAAAATAAAGTAGTGACTGGAAATATAGCTCAGTTGGTAGAGTGCATGCCTCCCATATAAAAGGCCCTGGGTTAAATCCCCAGCACAACAAAAATAAAAAAGAGAGAAAAAACTGTGTTTAATGGTAATTCATTAGAAATTGAGTTGTGAAAAAGTGCTATAGCAAAAGGGAAAAAGAAAATATATGAAGAAAAGAAGGCAAGTCAAAAGAGATGTTCAATGACTTTAGCCCTCTTCCTAACTTAGATTAGTATTTGTACTTAGTTTGATTATGGTAAGGTATTTTCATGTACTAAAATTTCTGCTTGGAATAGCAGAAAACTAATCCTTTAAAACCGTTCTGCAAGTCCATCAATTTGGAGTGCTCTAAGCAAAGGCAAGAGAGCCAAAGATGAAACTACAGGAATCTGTGGCCCATAACTACACTACAGAGAGCCAATGATAAGAGATTTGCATAGTTCAGAGCCCTGGGTATGCACTCATACCTTAGACTCAAAATGATGTTGAGCTGTATGGTTGGCTGCCTTACCAGCAGTTTGGTTCTTAAGTTATTTTATGAATTGAAGCTATAATCTTGCTAGTGTGTCCTTTCTAAACAATGTGTACATGATCATTTTCCATGGAAAATAGTAATCTGAGCATCAAAATTGTTCTAATTCTAGTGTATCTTAGAAAACCTGTAAGGGTAGTTTTCAATCAGGATCAGTAGTGGCAGTGCTTTCCTAGCTGCATGATCAACATGCCATTCTTTCCTCCTCAAGTCTTTCCTTCGGGTAATGTGTTGCAGGATGCTTAAGCACACTAAGAGTGCACAACATCTTCAGTTTGTTGAGTTTTATGCACATTTTGGCTGTTCAAAGCTCCATTCCCCAGTCAAGCCAAGGTCTTTGGGTGCAGAAAGTCCATATTCAGGAAACTGAGGTGAGGGGCTCAGGGTCAGGAACTACTTACCAAGGACATGGGGGACAGGAATTCAGGAAGGTATGTGGACATTTTTTTTAAAGTGTTTAATTCAAACCTATAATTTTTATTTTGTAAAATGTTATCCAAAGCACACTATCTTCTCACACATGTGACTAGTGAAAATGAAAGGTTGAGAGACTCACTGCCCTCCCAAAGAAAGGAACTGCACTTTTTCTAACATTTCTTGAAAATACACATTGGACCATTCACAAACCTCAACATAGGCTTCAATGCAATACACATATAGGCTATTCTACTAGAGAATGTCCACAAACTTCCTCTTATAGGCTTTCTTTCTTTTTCTTTTTTTTTTTTTTTTGGGATTTCTGCAATGCTTTGCCCATCATTTTCTTATTTCTACCCTTACACTTGGTACAGTATCACTTGTCCTTTGGCTTGTGACTGAGTTCCAAGTAGGAGAAATAGAACCATACGGTGGGGGCACTTTTAATTTCTGCAAAGTATCATTTCTCCATAGGCCACCTGATTTCACAGACAGTATGTGGACTCATTTGCATCACTGGGAAGGTTTGCAGGGTTTGCTTCCTTCTGTGCTTTGGCCGTGAAGCCTGTTCTTTGAGGTCTTTGCAAACTTTTCCTTGGGTGTTCTTGAGGTGATGTCATTATGGTCATGATTATTATTAGATACATTCATCACTTGTTTCACATTGTTGAGTGGCCACAGGGTATGCTTGTAATTTGTCTTTTCTGCCTGTGCAACGGTTTTGTTCTTTGCCTTCTCTTGGCCAGCATTGCATCTGTTGCCAGTGGTGTTCTTGATCTCTTTAGGTGTCTCCAAGACTTTTACATGACTGTTCACTTGTCTGTTCTCTCTCTCCACCATCACCATTATCTGACTCAGGATCTGAATCTTCTCATGGCACAACTCCTGGCTCCAAATCAGGGCTCTGGATGCAGCACAGCCCTCGGAGTTTTGGGGCACCATCTGTCTCTCATTTCGACTTCTCATCTTGTTCATCCTGTTCTTTCTGAATTTCTTGGCATTTCGCTTCAATCTCCTGCATCACTGAGACATTCCTCTTCAGGTATAAAGGCAGAGAGTTGATGGAGGCCAGGTAATCCTCCATGTAGTTCACCAGGTGGATCTGCTTTATGTTGGCAGGACTCAGTATGATTCAGACTGAAGCCACCTCCACTCTGTGTGGCTTTCCACTTCCTGCACCCCTCCACCTAAAATCAGATCTGCAAAATGCAGAGCTCTTGCTCTCCCATGACCCCTGGATCTCCCAGGAATCCTGCCCATCTGGCCAGCAGTTGGACCTATCAGGCCACAGTACCCAGCACATACTAGCAGGCCATGGAGGAGGGGCCTCCTAGATGAACCCTCATTGGTCTGGTATGGTGTAGGGGTGGGTGGGCAGCTCTTATTAGTGCACACCCAGATAGAGGGTTGAGAGTTTGAGAGTCAAGGACTGCTTGCTACTGTGCCAGGGTTGGGGGAACCAGCCTAGCGGATAGAGCCAAACTTGTCCCCTAAGTGGACACTTTAAAACACCCCATTATGGGAAAGCCCTGAGAACTTCAGGCCCTTTAGCGAGCACCCTTCAAAAAAGCCTCTAGAAACTCACCCTGTGGGAAATCGTTCCCTACCCAGGAAAGCAAACTGAATATGCCCAGCAGTGGGAGGCCCCATTCCTGGGGTGCAGCTGGGACTTGGAGGTGTCTGCTTCCCCAGGATCTCCACAGGGACTCTCACTTGAGCACATCACATCATGTGCTCGCCAGTGCCCAAAGGACAGGAGGGCCAGAAGCAGCGCTTCGCTCTTGAGGGATCTCCTCCCCGTGGGAGCCTCCGGCCCCTAAAGCAGATCTCCAGTGGTTTGAGACTTAGACACTGCAGAGTCCACAGTGGGCGGAGCCACATGAGGGAGTGCTCAGGCCGCTGGTATTTTGCTCATGCCCAGCTCTCAGGTGGTGCCCAGGCTGGACAGGTGGATGCACAGCGCAGGTCTGGACCCATCCACTCTGCATGTGCCTGCATCCTGGAGGCCTTGGCATGTTGTCCAGTGTTGGTGTCTGGCTGCTTCAGAGCTGGCGGAGACATGCTACATGCACCACGTGCTGCTGTGTTCGCCAGACCGCCACCCTTCCCCTCGCATCAGGTGGACACCCTTTCTTCTGTGAGGACTGCCCTCAGAAAAGGCAGCTTTCCTCCAGTAAGGCTACTGCCCCCAGGTAAAGCTGCCTGCCGCCACCCTCAGGTAAGGCCGCCTCAGTAGCTGCTTCAGGTAAGGTCTCCACCCTTGACTGGGACTCAGGTTGGTGTGTCTTTGGGAAGCGGGAGCTCGATCTGAGACTGACCCCAGGGGTATGGGCCTGGAGGTTGGGGATCTAGTACAGGGAGGCCTCAGGGACTGGGCACACATAAATGGGAGGCCAGGGACTCCACGTACTCGACCCATCTGGTGGCAGCGACCCCCATTGGTGACATACCCTCTCTTGGTGAGGTCACTGCCCTCAGGTCAGGCTACCCTCCAATCAGGACAGGGCAAGGCAGGGCAGGGAGGGGCAAGGAGTAGTGGGGCAAGGCAAGGAGTGTCGGGGCAGGGCAAGGTGGGTTGGAAGATTGGGGCGGGTCAAGGCAGAGCATTTTGGGGCATTACTAGAAGGCAGCTTAGGGTCGGTCAACTGTGTGCATATTAGTGTGGCAGAACACTTACTTAGCATATAAGAAACCCTGCTTAGATCTCAGCAATGCACACACACACACATATACATACACACATATCATAACAAATCTTCCTAATTCGGATGATTTTATTCTAAGAAAAAATTTCAAATCTTTTTAGAAGATAGAAGCAGAATGGTGATATATTTAATGTCAGCTATTTTATGACATGATATTTAAAACTACTCTATATAAAATTTCCTCAGGACTCAAATAATTTTATTATTTAAGAGACAAGACATTAGTTGCTTTTTGTAATTCCAATATATTTATAAAAGCAATCTTTTGAAAATCATTTTCTTTTCTAATTTTCAAACTTAGAAAATGTATCCATTTGTCTTCCTAAAGTTGTACATTTATCAGAAAATTTTTCTCTTATTCCTTGCCATCAAGGGGATTGGCCTATTGTCACAGGAAGTGCCATGACTAGATTTTATCATAATAGCAGTGCCCCTATGGCTTTCAGATCAAAGTCATGTATACCTCTCATATTTGTTGAATTTATTAACAAAGTACATACAATTTTTATTATATTTAAAATGTCATCAAATTTGAATTAGTAGAAGCAGGGGTTTGACATGTTGTATTATGAGCTGAGCATAGTGAAAATTAGTTTGATCATTTTGGGAGTTTGGCATAATGACTTCTACCCTGTTCTGTGATCAAATGTCTGGCCTGTGTTATGGGGCGAAACTTCAGAACAGACTGATCACCACTGAGAAGTCCAAATTTGAGAGTCTTTATTAAGCTGGCTGACTGATCATCTCATACGATACCCCAAAAAATGGCTATTGGGAGAACAGCCCTGACCACAGGTGTGTAGGTCTTCTTATACCAAAAATCACATTAATCATAAGTGTCTGTTGCTATGATTTGAAATTACACATTAACATCATGACAGAGGGGGAAGTGGGTCAAATAACTCTTACCTAAGTACAAACTAAGGAATGGTTACTAACATCCACACAATCACCGTTCACATGGTACATTGTTTAGGAGCAATAGGAATCAAAAGAGAGCAATTCTTTACTACATAGGAGTTGCCATTGTATATTATTAAACATGTCACACCAAGTAACTGATGATGGACACAGAGGCAGGGTGTTCCCAGGTTTTCCCATGGGAGAAACTTATTTCCCACATAACATGGAGTCTCAGAGCAAAATGGAGTTTGTTTAGTCAATTCCCTTATACTCTGGCCTATAACATTATCATGGTACCAAATTTATTAACCCATCACAGCCTGCACCATTTTTTGGCAGTGAGAATTGAACCAAGTGACCATTGTAGCATGTCCTAGGCAAGCATTGAGCTACATACATCCCCAGATATTTAAATGTTTTATTTTCTTTGGGGGGTGGGAGGGGTGGAGGGAAAATAGCAGATGAATTAAATGTTTTACTTTGAGACATGGTCTTGCATAATTGTCCAGGTGGGTCCCAAATATGTCATCCCCATCCTCAGCCTGCCAAGTGCTAGGGTAACAGCACTTGGTGTCAAAGCACCTAGCTTGTTCTGGAGAATTTGATGTAGTATATGCTTCTAATGTGTTCTTTCCTAAGCTAGACCATGTCCATTTTCCCTTGTCAACAGTCAGTAAAGTCTTTTTTTGTTTTGCTTAATATGAACATGCTTTATGATGAGGCACTACTGTTTTGCTTAATATGAACATGCTTTATGATGAGGCACTACTGTTCATGATAGTCTAGCTGTGCAATCCACTCTGAGGAGAATATTTTCATTTTTATTATTTTTATTTTTTTTAATTTTTGAATATTTTTATTTTGATAGTGTCCACTCTTTCAGGTCTAACACACTTTGCTAGAAGAAGTGATTATTCATTTTTTACTTGATTACATAAATAAGACATAGTTCTTTTTTTTTTCTTTTGTGGTGCTGAAGGTTGAACTCAGAGCCTCCTGCATGCTAGACAAGTGTTCTTTTGTTGAACTGCATCCCCAGCACCTAGATCTTTTAGTTATCATAAATTTTATGACCAGATAAGTGATAATAAAATCACTTAGAAGTTCAACTCAATTTGGAACCATTCAAGAGTTTGGACTGCCAATAATGGTTTGTGATTTCTAAAAGGAATAATAACTTTTCAAAACATAGCAGCATCTAAGACCATCCATGGACTATTTTTCCCCAGTTTCTCCAGTTTCTGCAGAGCATTGTGGAGGCTATGGACTCTGGTGTCTTTCTAATGTGTTCTGCTCACTAGGCATCATCCACTGTGGTTGTCAATATTGATAAATCTAACGAGAAGAGTCAATATTGAGCAATCTCTCTCAATGAGTTGATATAGCACGGAGATTCTAGGCTCTGGTAGGAGCACACACTTTCTCTCTCTCCCAAGAGGCTTTCCCCAGGCCTTGGGTCACCTGGATGTTCAGGAGTGGCTTCTGTGACCTCATGCCTGCACCATAGACAGTGTCTGATGTCACAGAGGAGCGGCATTACAGCGCAGTGATGTCATAGTTTCCATGGCACTGGAGACGCTTCAGGCCCTGTCCCCTTCACACGAAGATTCAAAACAAGTGCTAGCTCCGCAGTGACAGTAAGAGTAAAGATGAAGGGAACGCGGGCCAGGGGCCTGATGTTTCAAGAAAGGTGATCCTAAGCTCTTGGCCCAGTTGAAGAGGAGCTATGGCATGTGTGCGGCAAAGCTGAGTGGGCCGTGGAATGCTCTGTGTCTAGCCAGGACAGGGGACCCTGCTGAAGCCTGACAGCTCACATGACACTGCAGGCTTGCTGGGTAGTGCTGTGATGGTTTGGTCACCTTGGGCATCATGACAGTCGGGTCACCTAGTTCCTGCAGTGGGCAGTGAACACCCACGAGGTCTAGGGGAACAGGCAGGGATAGAGGGCTGCATGAGGGCACCATCACCCCCAGCTGCATTGCCCTCTGAAACTGCTCCTCCAGGTCTGGGCAAACCTGGGCTTTGGCCAAGTTAGGCAACTGGCCTAAGGCCCTAGCTGCTGCATGGCATGATGGCTGCTGAGTGCTCAGGGCCAGGGAGTGTGCAGCACAGCTCCCTAGCTTAGGTGCTCCTTGAGTTGGGAAACATCACACCCAATCTTGTTGGTTGCCTCTACTTTCTGAGACTGGTCTTAGGTTTTCAGGCCTGTGTGGATTGGCTGCAGCTTGGTAGTATTCAAGGCCCATGTTGCCCATGTAGTGCCTCTTTCCCTGCAGCGTGTGTCTGACTGTGCCTGCCAATGCAGATGGGTGTGGGTTGGTTTCTGGGGGTTCCATGTGTGGATGGGTGGTCCAGTGTGTGGGGTGGGGCCAAGGGGATATTTCATCAGGAGCCTTAAAAAAGCAGATGGGTGGGAGTCTCCAGGGGCTTGGAAGTTGGGCCTAAGGCCTGAAGAGAAGAACCTTCCCTTGTGTGGATGTGGTGCTTATGCCTGGTCTTGCTTCCCAGCACAAAGCATTCCGAAAGTTAGGAGCACATGGCAGGGTCTGTTGCAGTCAGGAATCCAAACAACATACCCATCTCCACCCAGTCCCTCTTTTCTGCACATTCCCTTAGAAAAATCTGTTTTCTTTTCTTGTTTAAGGTTTCCATCCAATCTGCACCCAGATATGTCCTTCACAACAGCTGACTGTTGGGTACTGGAGGAAACCTGGGTACTGAGAGACCTCTGTTACCTTCCCTGGAGCCTTTGGTGCTCCCTTCAGTCAAGAGACTGGGGGACAAGGATTAAATGAGAGTGTGCCTGGCTCTGCTAGGGACAACCTTACAAAGCCAGACCCATGGCCAGGGAGCATGAACAGGCCAAATACCCTGCCTCCAGAAGGGCACATTCAGGCCTCAGCTTCAGGAGAGAATCCCCTGGAAGGAAATTAGGCAGTAAATAAGTTCTTAGGTCTCAAAATCCATCACCAGCAAGCTCCCTCAGCTCCCAGGTGTAGAGATTCTCTCTTGGTGGGTTTCTCTGCAGTAAGAGAGTTTGGCCCAGTAAATCTTTTTATTATACTAGTGGGACTGGTGCTGGCAGCAGCTGTGCATCTGCTGTGAAGAGGGTGCATGCATGTGGAGTCAGGTGGACCCTTGCTGCCCATCTGGCAGCTAAGGGCCTCTGGTGAACCAGAAACCACATCAGAAGTGAGAGGAAAATTTCAACCCATGGTGGAGAAGGGGTGAGGAGAAAGGAGATGGCTATGCAAGGTAACCTGTGGATAAGTGTAGGGGACAGAGGAGAATCTCAGACCCCAGGTGGATGGTTACAGACAGCACCGAGGTCAGTTCTTTGCACCATCAACCATTAGAGTGTTTAGAAGGAATTTCAAGAGGGTATGTGATGTAGGTCTCCTCTATCAGGTTTGCTGTTACTGTCCTGTGCAGATGTTGCTGCCATCAGGGTAGATCCTTCAATATCGAGTATTCTGTGCACATTCATCAATATCAACCTGTCAAAATATATTAATCAATATCAAAAATTTGTTGTAGATTTGTCAATATTGAATCATCAGGAAAGATTTGCCCCTAGTGAACCATCAGGCTTCATTGCTTAGTATCACCTCTATTGGGTAGATTCATTAATATCAACTCTGATTAGATTCATCAAACTTAACTTACTGGTTCAATTTGTCAAAATGTACTCATTGGGGTAGATTTGCCTATATCAACCAATGGGGTTAAACTTGTTGATAACCTTTTGGTGTATATGGATCAAAATAGAATTGTAAGGATAGATTAGTCTATATCAACTCATTGAGAGAGATTGCTCAATATTGACTCTTCTCGTTAGATTTATCAATATTGACCCATCTGCATAGATTCATCAAAATTGACTCATCAGCATAGATTCCTCAATTATGACACTTCAGTGTAGATTCCTTGATATTGATGAGTCTATTGATTTGACAATGTAGGTTCATTGATATAGAATTTATGGGGTAGATTCATCAATATTGAATCACATATGTAGACACTTTGGTGTAGATTCATCAGTGTTGATACATCACTGTAGACTCATGAAATTAGACTCAAGGATTTGATTTGCCAATATTTATTCTTCAGTGAAGATTTATTTATACTGACTCTTCAGGGTACATTTGTTAATATTGACTCTTTGAGATAGATTCCTTAACACTAATCCATCAAGGCGATTTATTGATATTGACTGGACTGGGTAGATTTGTTGATATGAACTCATCAGTGTAGATATGTTGATATTGATATGTCAATATAGACTGGAGTAGATTTATAGACATTGACTCATATATATTGATGCATCAACATTGATTCATTGATGTAGATTCACTGATATCAAACTATCAGTGTAGATTTCTCAAAATTGACCTATTGGGGTAGATTCATCCATACTGACTTGATTATATAGATTTGTTGATATCAAATTGATGGTGTTGACTCATTAATATTAATTTCTCAGATAGAGTTGTTGATATTGACTCATCAGTGTAAATTCATCAATAGCAATCACTTTGGGTAGATTTATAGATATCAAATCAGTGATAGATTAATTGATATCAACCCATCAGTATAGATTAGTTTATATTGACTTGAATGCATGGATTCATCAATGTTGACTCTTCAGTGTAGATCAGTAGATGTAGATTCAATGGTGTATATTCATAAATATCAACTCAACAGGGTAGATTTGTCAATATCAACTTGTCAGGGTTGATTTGTTGATATCAACAATAGGGGTAGATTCACACTGACATTCTTATTTCAGTGTGTTATGTCAGTATGTGTTGATTTTGACTCAATTGTGTAGATTTGGTGATATCTACTCAATTATGTTGATTTGTCAATATCTGCTCGTCATTGTAGATTCATCAACATCAACACATAGTGGTAGATTGATCAATATCAACCCATCAGTGTAGATTTATTATTATCTATTTGTTAATGTAGATTAATTGATATCAACCCTTAGGGGTAGATTCATCAATATTAACCAGTCAGTGTAGATTTGTCGATGTTCATATGTCAACATTGATTTGTCAATTTAGATTCCTTGATATTGACCTGAAAATGTAGATTTGTCAATGTCAATTCTTCTGTATGTATTCATCAATATTAACCCATTGGTGTGGATTTGATAATATCTATCCACCGGGGAAGATTCATTGATATTTAATCATCAAGATACATTCATCCATATCAACCCATTGGGGTAGTAGCAGAAGCCATGTAACTGGTGAAACATTGTAATTGTCTAGCTTAAGAGCTCCTCTATTCCCAGAAAATTTGTGACTGAGATCAAGGTTAGAGCTGAAAGAACTCTTGCACAGATCTTCATCATGCAGGCTCTTATCACAGCAGCTAAACATTTTGTGCCCTTGCACAGGAAAATACCCAGCACTAGTCATGACACAGTCATGAGGTCATCAGAGACCCCCAATCTCAGTCACTGCTCTTCCATCCTGTTACCACTCTGCACAGAAAAGTACTCATTTGGGTAGATTCATCTATATCAATCGATGGGTATAGATTTGTTGATATCAACTTGATGGGTTAGATTTATCCACATTGATGTGATTGGTTTGATTGATGAGAATTGTCAAAATCAATTTATAGGGTAGATTTATTAATATTCACTTTCCAGTGTAGACTCATCAATTTTGACTCATTGGGTTGATTCATCAATATTGACTTGATGGCATAGATTGTTGATATGGACCCATAGGGGTAGATTTATCAATATCAAACTCTAGGGGTGGATTTGTCCGTATCAACACATCAGTGTAGACTCATCAATATGAACTTGTTAGGTAGATTCATTGATATTGATGTGTTGATATTAATTCATTTATGTGGATTCATCATTATTGACTCATGAGTGTAGATGCATAGATATCAACTCATCAGGATAGATTTGTTGATATTGATTCTTTAGTGTAGATTTGTAGATATCGACCCATTTGTGTTGATTTGTCAAAATTAAACCTATGGGGTAGATTCACCAATATTGACCTGTCAAGGTACATTTGTCAACATTGACCCATCTATATAGTTTGGTCAATATTGACCCATTGTGTTAGATATGTTCATATCAACACATTGGGGTAGATTTGTCACTATTGATACAAGCATGTAGATTTATAAATATTGACTTGTTGCAGTTGATTGTTCATTATCAAATTGTCATTATCAATGATAGGATGTAAATTGATGCCAACGTGTTGGGTAGATTTGTGGATATCAGCTTGTCAGTGTAGATCATCAATATTGACCCATTGGTGTACAATAATCAATATCGATCCATCAAGGTAGATTCATCTGTATTGACACTTTGAAGTATATTTGCCAATATTGATTCTTTGGTGCATCTTCATTGTTATTGATTTGTCTCTGTGGACTACTCCACACCAACCCATTGTGTTAGAACAGTCAATATCAACTTAATGGGATATATTCAAGATGTCAATCATAGATGTTGATTCATCGATATTGATTCTTTGGTGCAGATTCTTTGATATCGATGAATTGGAGCAGATTCATTGATGTTGACTCTTCAGTGTAAATATGTCCATAACAATCCATTGGGTTAGATTCATCAATATCAACTTGATGGGGTACATTCATTGACATTGACATGTAGATGTTGATTCATCTATATTGACTCATCAGTGTAGATTTGTTGATATTAAACTATCCATGTTGATTCATCAGATATTGATTTGTCAGTATTAATTCATAGATGTAGTTTCATTTATATTGAACCATCATTGTATATTCATCAATATCAATTCTTCTGGATAGATTCATTGTTATTGACATAAGGGTAGATTTGTTGATATTGACATTTTGGTGTAGATTCATCAATATTAAATCATTGGTGTAGATTCTTCCATATCTGTCCATTGGGGTAGATTCATCAAAATTGTTTCAATTGGATAAGTTTGACAATATCAACATATCAGCATAGATTCTTTAATATTGACCCATTGGTCTACATTCTATTGATATTGACTGAAAGTTTTAAATTTAACAATGTCACCTTAAAGGTGCAGGTTCATCAATACCTACCTGTCAGAACAGATTCATCAATTGACTCAAAAGTTTAGATTCATTAGCATTGACACATTAGTGAAGAAACATATATGTGGACCCTTCAGCATAGATTTGTTGATATTAACCCATAGGCACACATTCATCAATATCAACTCATTGGTGTAGATTTGTTTATATCAACTTTTTGGGTTATATTGTTCAATATTGATTTGCTGATATCAACTCTTCAAAGTAGATATGTCAATATTGACTTACTGGGGAATATTTGTCAATATCTATTCAACTGTGTACATTTGTCAAAATTGGACCATCAGTGTAGTTTCATAGATTATGACTCATCAGGTTAGATCCATTAATATCTACTCACTGGTGTAGATTTGTTGATATCAACACATTGAGGTAGATTTATCAATATTGACTCTATGGGGTTTATTTGTCAATATTGGCACATTGATATAGATTCACTGATACCGACTATGGGGTATATTTGTTGATGTCAACTCAGTGGAAAGATTTGCTAAAATCGATGGGTTGATACTGATATGTCAATGTAGATTTGTCAATATTGGCTCAACAAGTACATTCATCAATATTGGTTCACCATGACAGAACCTTGATATTCACAATTCTGTATAGTTTTGTTGATATCAACCCACTGGG
Source organism: Sciurus carolinensis (assembly GCF_902686445.1). Lineage (NCBI taxonomy): Eukaryota > Metazoa > Chordata > Mammalia > Rodentia > Sciuridae > Sciurus > Sciurus carolinensis. The sequence goes on along the minus strand of NW_025920321.1, from coordinate 183,295 downwards.
GTAGATTAGTCATTATCAACCAGACATGGTAGATTCTCTGATATCAATGAAACTGGTAGATCCTTCAATATTGATTTGTTGAAATCAATTTGATGATGTAGATTCATCAATATTGACTAGCCCATGTACATTGGTTGATATTGACGTGTCTGGGTACATTTGTTTATATTGACTCTTTGGTGGAGATATGTAGATATCAACTTATAGGGGTAGATTCATCAATATTGATTTGTCACTATGGATTGGTCAATGTAGATTCATTGATATTGACCCAATGGGGTATATTTATTTATGTGTACTCTTTTGGGTATATTAATTAATATCTACTCTTCTAATCAGGGTAGATTCATTTATATCAACCTGTCAGGGTAGATTCATCAATATCAACCCATCAGAATAGACACACCAATATTAATGGTTTGATGTAGATTCATTCATATCAATACTTTGGTGTATATTCATTGATATGAACTCATCAGGGGAGATTCATCAAATCCAACCTATGTAGATTTGATGGTAAAGACTTGACTTGGTTGATTTTTCAATATTGGTTCATTGGTGGAGATTTGTTGATATCAACTTGTATGGGTAGATTCATCAATATCAATTTATTGGTATGAATTTATCAATGTAGATTCATTGATATCACTCCATTGGGCTATTGCTGATATCTACTCTTCTGGGTATATTTGTCAGTATCTACCTGTTGATGTAGATTCATCAATATTGACTCATTGGAGTCAATTCATCCATACCAGAGATGGGAGTACAACCAATACCAACTTCGATTGTCAGCCCATTACCTAAAGGAACAGTGGGACTAGTTCTGGGGAGGATTTCTTCTGCTTTAAAAGGATTAAATATTGACCCTGATTTTATAGGAGAAATAAAAATCCTAGCTTCTTCACCAAGAGATGTAGCAATAATAGCTCAGGGTGATTGCATAGCACAATTGTTGGTCTTACACAGCTGCCATAAAATATCCATCAAAGAATATTATTAGGGGAAATAAAGGATTAGTTTCTACTGGCCAAAGTATGGTCATGTTAACATGGGGTTTAAAAGATAGACCTATGACAGAGTTAATGATAGGAGGCAAAAATTTTGAGGGCTTATTAGATACTGGGGCTGACAAAAGTATTATCAAAATTACAGAATGGCCCAAAGCCTGGCCACTTCAACAGGCAGATCAGACTTTAAGGGGATTGGGTATAGCTTCCAATCCTAACAAGAGTGCAGCCATATTAAAATGGAAGGATAAAGAAGATCATAGTGGTATCATCCAACCTTACGTCCTTGAACATCTCCCAGTAAACTTGTGGGGGAGAGATATCATGGAACAGATGGATTTACATCTCACATCTATGATCCCATACAGTAATTCAAACGCTAATCAAATGATGTTAGTCCAAGGACACATATGGGGAAAAGGTCTTGGGAAAAATAGTCAAGGACCTACTTCACCCATTTTAGTTACTCCAAAAGAAGACAAAAAGGGATTGGATTTTTATTAGGGGCCACTGAAGCAATTAAAATGACATTGAAATCTGATGAACCTGTCTGGGTCCCTCAGTGATCCCTCTCAAAAGACAAATTAGAAGCAGCCCAGCAATTGATTAAAGAACAACTAGAGGCCGGACACATCAAACCATCCACCTCTCCTTTCAACACACCAATATTCATAATAAAAAAGAAATCAGGAAAATGGAGACTATTACATGACCTAAGAGCAGCAAATTCTATAATGGAGCCCATGGGACCTATTCAATTAGGATTACCTACTTTATCGACTATCCCAGTTAATTAGCCCTCCATTGTTATTGAAATAAAAGATTGCTTCTTTTCCATTCCACTACATCCCTCAGACACCGAAAGGTTCACATTTACTGTGCCCTCACTTAATAATAGCTCTCCTAATAAAAGATATGAATGGATAGTCCTCCCACAAGGCATGGCCAATAGCCCCACTATGTGTCAAATATATGAAGGCAAGGCTATTGAACCCATATGCCTAGCAAACCCTCAAATTTTAATCTATCATTATATGGATGATATTTTGCTAGCTCATAAGGAAAAACCTGTCTTAGAGCAATGTTATAATTCCTTACTACATTTACTGGAAAATGGGGCTTATATATTGCCATTAATAAAGTACAAATGAGAGACACCAAAAACCTCCTGGGATCTATCATAAATGCAACTATGGTTAAACCCATAAAAATTACCATTCAGGGACAAACTTAGAACTTTAAATGATTTTCAAAAACTTTTGGGTGATATTAATTGGATTAGACCTTACTTTCATTTACCTACCTCAAATTTGGGCCCCCTGTTTGATATTCTTAAGCAGGTGCTTACCCCTAAGGCTTGAACAGCTCTCAAGCTTGTTGAAACAGCTATGGAAAATGTTTATCTTGATCATATTGACCTAGCTAAGCCTTTAACATTCATTGTCTTTGCCACAAATAAGTTACCCACAGGAGTGTTTTGGCAAAAGTGTCCTTTTCTATGGGTTAACATGAATTATGCCCCTAACAAGGTCTTATCCTTGTTTACTGAATCTATGGCAGAATTAATCCTTAAGGCATTAAAAGTATCCCTTTCTGCCTTTGGATCATATCCCCCAACAATCATTACTCCTTATACTACTGATCAGATACAATATCTTATTAATAATTCAAATTCATGGGCTATAGTCTTTACTAGTACTTCTGCTGTGTTTGACAAGCATTGGCCATCTGACCCTCTTCTCCAATATTGAAGTCAACATCCTATAATTTTCCCTAAAGTCACCCAAAAAGAACCTATTATAGGAGCTACCCTTATATTTACTAATGGATAAAAAATGGTACGGGTGCTACTATTATAGAAAATGTTACAGAAACATTGCTGTTTAATACTCTATCTGCACAACAAACAGAACTATTAATAGCTATAGAAGTATTCAGAACCCACCATGAGCCTTTTAACCTATTCTCTGATAGCAAATACATTGTTAATTCTGTTCAAAATTTAGAATTAACTGGACTGATTTCCCTCACCTCCACTAGTATTAAATATTTACAATGCTTACAAAAGCTTATCTGGGACAGAAAAGATCCTTTTTTTTATTGGGCATGTTCGGACTCATACTGGTCTTCCAGGTCCTCTATGTTTACACAATGATTTAACAGACATGACAACTAGAGACCCACACACCTTTAATACTCTTGAAAATGCAAAAACTTTTCATTCCAAATTTCATGTAAATGCTTCCACCCTACGTACACGCTATAAAATTACTAAGGCAACAGCTCGGGACATAGTCAAGTCTTGTGCTAAATGTGCTACACTTATTCCTAACCCCTCGTTAGGAGTAAATCCAAAAGGGCTTCAGCCCAATCATATTTGGCAAATGGGTGTAACTCATTATTCAGAATTTGGAAAACTACAATTCATTCATGTGTCTATTGATACCTTTTCAGGATTTATTATGGCCTCTGCTCATACTCGAGGAAAAAACCAAAGATGTAATAACACACTGTTTACACTCTTTCTCCATCCTGGGGGTCCCCAAGCAAATTAAAACAGATAATGGTCCTGGATATATGTCCCAGGCCTTTAAACAATTTTGTTCCACCTTTGGTATTCAACATGTCACAGGAATTCCCTATAATCCTACTGGAAAAAGCATTGTTGAGTGTGCCCATTTAAGACTTAAAAACATTCTTTATAAACAAAAAGGGGGAATAGGGGCATCATACAGATCCCCAAAAGACAAATTATCTGTTGCCTTGTTCATCTTAAATTTTTTAAATCTCGATTCTGGGGACTGATTGGCTGCTGACTGTCATTCAGATCCTAATAAAAAATATCTACCTCAAGTGCTCTGGAAGGACATTCTATCAGGACAATGGAAAGGCCCAGATCCAGTATTAATCTGCCAGTATTAATCTGGACCCAAGGATCCATTTATGTTTTCCCACAGGACACACAATCGCCAATTTGGGTGCCAGAGAGATTGGTCAAGGCCTCAACAGAGACCCAAAAGAGGAAGAAGATGAGGAGGCTTCTCCTGCTGATGGTGTTGGTGATTTCTCACCAAGTTAATGGAGGAGACTTACGTGAACTATGAGGGATAGTAAAGACATGGTCCTATCTCATACCCCTTACCAACTCTTCTATTCTATATCCTCCTATTTTTACAACAATTGTCCACTTTTCTCCAGTCCGCTGTTCAATGGGGAAAAGAATGGTTTGGGTTTTTGTCCGTGGGAGGTTTATTGTGTGTTTTATCTGTTCTTTGCATATAGTGTTTATACAAAATGTGTATACATCGGCACAGAGAAACAGCCATTATTCACCAAGCTCTCATCACAATTGATGCTGGCTCATTCCCCCAAGTCTGGTTAAATATACTGAACTGGTAGTCAAAGATGGGTAAGATTCATGGGGAGCTCATACCGACCTAAGACAGGAAATGAGGGCTAGAGTCTCATTGTCCAATGACAGGTAAGGATGTTGTTCTGCCATGGACAACCTAAGACAGGCACAGTCTCTTTTATAAACAGACAGGGGGAAATGTGGCGGGCGAGTCCTGGGGCCCAGGGTTACGCCACATGCATCCAAGGTGGTGACTGGCAGAGAGTCAAAGGGCGAGCTGAATGCACCTTGAGAAAAACAGGAAGTGTTTACCATTGGCTGTATGATAATTAGTTCAGCAGCTTAGCGCATGGACAGATATATCTTACATGTATGCTTGAGCTTGTGATCACTTGACCTTTAATAGGATTGGATGGACATATCTGGTTACAATTGCATATGCATGAGACTGCTTATATATTGAGGGTGTTATCTGAATAAAGCAGAAGCTGCTTCATGAACCTCTGAAGTGTTCGTGTCGTTTTTCCCGCTGGTCGGCAGCAAAAGGCATTTAACCTTGCATCCAATCTATGAGACAGAGGGAAGACTAGGGGTGTCTCCTGATATTTCTTGTCTCCTGTGAACCAGAGTGTGGAAAATGGTGACAGAGGATGGGATAGCAGCAATTGAGATTGAGGGTCTCTGATGACCTCATGACTGTGGCATTCCTGGTGCTGAGAAAGGGCAGAGGGTGCTTAGGTGCTGTGGCGATGTCCTTTATGAGCAAACTCTCTTCAAGAGTTTTATCAGCTAGGACCTTTGTCTCAGGCACATAACTTCTGGGAAGGAAGGGATTCTTATGCTAGGCAACCACAATATTTCACCAGCTGCTCTTCTCTAGTTCCTGCCTAGATTATAGTAAATTTTAACAAAGGAATTTCTTGAGAGCTACACAAATCTCCTAACATTAAACTTTTCAACTGTGGCTTGCAACTACAGAAAAGCAACGTAGGATGTCCTAGTTTCTGTGACTTTCTTAAATCCAAAGAATAATGGTTGCATTGTCTTTAACCTGAAAATGAGACAAATAAAGAAAGATTGCTGGCATACCTCTTTATATCTGCATCTCCATCCGAGAGCAAGGTCCACCTGATTCCAGCTTAATCTTCAAGGTCTCTGTCTGTGAATATTTTCCAATCCCCTTTCATCCCTGGCTGGACCTGGGAGTTCGGTTGCACTGGTTAACACAGTTGGTGGTCCATGTGGATCAAGATACAAGGTAACTTTCTTCAGCCATTGGAATAGGGAACACTCCTGGTGGTGCACCTAATGAGTCAAAAAAATCCTCAAAGATAAGGAGGTTGGGGGAGTGAATCAGAGTCACATATAAAATATGGGAAATACAGGATCCAAAGAAAGGGATCATTATGTGTCTGTCCTTAGAGATCTGGATAGGAAGAGCAATAGTTCAGTTAGACAAGTACGACTCTTAGAATTTATAAACTTTACTACTAAAACTCTGTCCCACTGATGCAGTCTCAAAATGACTTCAGCAAGACTCCCTTGCTTAGAAAACTGGCAGAAAATGTTATGAGAATGCCCTAAATGTTGCTTTTATTGTGTATTCAGGGCTGGGGATTCACTATGTTGTGGTTAGTCAATGTCAGAAACATTCTGATTCAGTGTATATACACATAGTCACAAACATTAACTTTGGAGCATGTGCATTTACCTTTATATAATGTGTTTTCAGTGTGCCTTCATTGTACTTTATGTGAGCAGTCCTATGAAAAGGGGTATGATTTTGTTTACATCAGTTTTTTTCTCCATTGTGACTAAACATCTTGACCAGTCCAATTATGAAGGAGAAAAATTTTATTTGAAAGTTCACAGTTTCAGAGATCTCAGTCCATAGAAAGCTAGCCTATACTTTGGGCATTGAGATGAGGTTAAAAATAATGGCAGAAATGTGTGGTGCAGGGAAATAGCTAATATGAATGAAGAAGAGTCACTCACACACCAGATGCACAATATTTACAACAAACACGTGCCTCCAATGAAACAACTTCTCCAGTAACACCCTTCCTCCTTTCAGTTACCACTCAGTTAATCCCAACAGTGTTGCTCCCTGTCAGGCAACAAGGTCTGATGTACCTCCTCAGGACCCACCTGAGGAGAATACCAGGCCGAGCAGGGTGATGAGTGTCCGCAGCAAAGGAAACACACCAGAGCTAGGAGGTCTGTCAGTGCACGAGGCACAGCAGGAATCTCAACTTTATTGTATGGGTCAGGCGTATGTAAGGCCTTAGGGTTTGGAGATAAGCAGGCCAATCAGGGCGTTACACATAATTGGTTGCTGGGTAAGAACACATTTTTCAGTTTCCAGGGGAGAGTGGCAGTACAAGGAAGTCCAGGTAAACTGTTGGCAGGTTAGACAGTACCACATATGAGGAAGAGGTTGCCATGAGGGTGCAACCACCATTATAGGGTGCATCCCCTATAATTCCCCCTTTTTATTTTATTACCCCCCCCTGGAGCCAGTTGGAAGGTGGAGCTTCTGTCTTAGGTTGTCTCCTCTTTAGAGATCTTACCTGTCTCTGAATACTCCACAGCACCTCAACAGCTTGGCGGGGGAGCCTCATCAAGAGCCTGTCTTAGTTTTTCCCAGTGCACTCAAGGGGTCTCCAGGGTCAACCTTGCAACATCATATGCCTCCTCATAACCAGTGGCTAGCCATTGGTGTTGTACTTGGAAATTCATTAATTGTACTGCCTCCAAACATTTTTGTATGAACTGTATGACTTTATTGAAAATGCAGGGGCCAAAGGTAAGTGCCATAAAGAGAAGGAAAAGGGGGCCAAGCAAGGGAAGTAAGGGAACCAGTCATGTAAGCTTGTCCAGAAGAAGCTCAGAACACCATTTTTCCAGATTTTCTTGCAGTTGTTTGATCTTGTCATGGACAATTCTGGACTGATTGGCATAAAAGCAGCATTCCTCCTGAAGAAACAAGCAAAACCCTCCTTCCCTGGCAGTGAGTAAGTCTAATCCTCTCCCATGTTGTAGGACCACTGCTGCAAGGGAATCCAATTGTGCCTGTAGGTCTAAGATTGTACTAGCCACTGATTTCATATCATTTATTAACTGTTGTGAAAGTTTATTATATAGGGTAAGAGAGGTGCTTAGGCCGGAAACTCTGGCTCCCACCCCAGTGGCTACCCCTAATCCTAAGAGTAGGGGGAGTGCCTGAATAACTCCTTTGGTTTGAGGATTAAAATGTTTTATTGATGGTATGGGGAGGATAGTGATGTCTGGAAATAAGAGTGCAAGTGCACATAGTCCCGTCCAATTACTGGGGAGAACATTAAATGCAAGGCCTCTGCAGAAAAAGAGTGTTCCATTTGGGGTGCCTATAGGCTTTTCTGAGTGATCAATGGTAATTTTCTGTGCACACATCAATGGGTTAAGGGTTCCCATATTCTCAGAAGTATTATACTGAGATGTGGGAAGGTAACAGTTTACCTGAGAGGAATTGGGGAAAGGAAGAAATGCCTATGAATTTGGTGGAAATATGTAGCAGTCAGATATAAAGTTTGAGGATTCATTTAACAGGACAGCAGTAGCCTGAAGGTGTCCATTATGGAGGCAGAGCCAACAGTTACTGGCCAGAGGGGGATTGGTGTTGTCAAGCTTAAAAAGGTAGCTTGTAGCAGGTTTTGAGTTTCTGGGTCAAGACCAAGTTCTCCCTTCAATTCGGGCAGGGCTAAGGTGTGATAGACAGGGAAAGGGCTGGGACTGATTAACATTTGTATAATCTTTTGAACATGTTGGTTTTGTGCCCAGTCTTGCACTCTGCCCCCATCACTCATCCTACTTGAGGGCGGAGGGTCCAGCACATGGTTTGGAACCCTTTGTTGGGGCAATTTTTGTCAATACCTGCATTAGACCCAGAGTACACACCAGTCCAAAGCAATATGCCTGATGAGTGTTTACATTGTTGAGCCTCTTCATAGCAAAAGGCTTGCATAAAGGTGTAGTAAAAGTTACATGCTGCAGGACAGAATGGGGGTCCTGAAGGTTGAGAGGGAATGGGAGCCAGCTTAGCATAGCACATCAGGGGATTAATTTATCAATTGGTGTGGAGAATAAGGAGGGCTTCCTGAATTGTTTGGGTGTTTCTCAAAGAAGTGTGGAGGAAGTGTGCCTAAAGTGAGTATGTACAGGACAGCACTTTCAAGTGTATAAGAAGGTCTCTTGATTTAATTAGGGAGGGATTACTTAACTGTGTAGGGAAGTGTGCTTGTTTGAGTAGGAAAGGATCTCTGAGGTGGAAAAGTGTCTCATAATCAAGAATAAGTATTTAGCTCTTCTTAAAACATAAAATAATTAAAAGAAAATACAACTACTTCACAAATGTAGCTTCAAACTTTAAACAAAGTCAAACCTCACCTAGGAAAGTAACAATATAGATCCCAACAGTACTCAAAGGACTTTTAATTATACTTAGTTCAGAAAGGGAACTTATTTTGCCCATAACAGAAAGAGGCAGTTAGTAGTTTGCAGTTAGATATGAGACTAAAACAACCAAATTAATGCCCCTCCAAGTCTGAGTCACTGATGAAACCACACCACCTTGCTACAATTAAAGTTTATATAATGTTTTCTAGTTTTTCTAATAGGCTACTTTTAGAGAGGTTTTAGGATCATGGCAAAACTAAGCAAAAGTTGGAGGTACTGTATATCCCCATACCTCCCACATAAGCTTATAGTGAATTCCATACTTGAGTTAAGAAGAACAGAAAACATTTTAAAGCTTTATAACCAAAACTCTGTGAACTGATAAATATTAATTTAATTCTCATTTATAAGTGAGGAAAGTAAATCACAGGTCACTGGTCCTCACTACCAACCTCTTTCCAGATGAAGATAATAGAAACTAACAGTAAAAACTCACCAGTGTCCATCAGCTCACCTAAACCACAGGAAAGTGAGCACTTCCATTAGTACTGCAGCTACTCCAAACCTGTCCTATTATGAAGTAAGTAAAACTATGCTAATTCTAAACCTAATATAAGAAATTTACAACCCCAATCACATTCAGAGGTTAACCCAACGCCTCCTGCCATATGATGCTTTCCAGGGATATTCTGAATCAATTGTTTCATTCTCAGCCAGCTACATTCTCAGCCCTCTGTATTTTGGTCCTTCTTCTTACCCCTTACCATATAATATTACATTTTTTTATTCAAAGACTTTTTCAGTGTTCTTAGTCCATTGTCACTTTTCTAAGCTGTTGAACTTCATTCACTTCAGTATCCACTACAATTTCACAATCATGACTTTCCAAATTCTGAATCATAACCTCACTTATGGTGGTAACTCCACAGCTGTGCAATTCAACTGGCCACAAATGTTGTTTAAATACAAATTTAAATTAATAAAAATCAATTAAAGTTTTAAAATCTGGGTCCAAAATCACACTAGCCATTTTAAAGGACACAACAGACACACTGGCTGCATGTTGAACAAAACAGACTGTGAAACATTCCAATCTCCCATAAGGGACATGTCTGCTCCAGAGCATTAATACTTGCAAATTGGATATGCCTTCATATGCAATGTTTTTTCTGTATGTTCCAGTACACGAACATCTGCTTCTCCTCCTACTCCTGATTGCTCCTCTCAACTTCTTTCATGGTGGCATACTATATGATTTCCCTCATCCCTCTGCTTCTCATTCCAATTTCTCATAAGATGAACTTTTCCACATCACCATTCATATACTGGTGACTTCCAAATCCTTACCACCACCACATCTTCTGCTCTAATTTCCAGACTATTAATCAACCCATAAATTCATTTTCAATAGCTTAATTAAAAATGTTCATGTAAAGCAAATTTCAAATCAATAAAACTTTTTCAAAACCAAACTTAACTTCTTCCCTTTGCAAAGCTTGATTTTTGAACACAACTCTTCCTTGTAAATGACAATTCAAATAATATGCCTCCTCTATTCTTAAACTTCTAGTGGCTTCTTTATAATCATTGAATGAATATCCCCTGGAATTTGGCCCCATTGTGTGTTTTACTAAACAATAAATATCTAACAGCATGCCTAGGATATTTAAGAGGGTAAAGTGCTGGTTGGAACTAAGACTGTTAAGCAGAACATGGCCAGTGCTTCTAGTAAGCAGTCTGGTAGTGAACTAAAAACAAACACCCCAACTCCATGAGAAGTAACAGTGATAAAGTCAGAGAAAGACTGAATGCCACTGAATGGTTCTGAGAGAGAAAAAAATAATATCATGCTTATAGAACTTGAAGAGTTAGCTGAGAAGTGCAGCTAGCATTTCGAGCAGAGAAAAAATAATTCACAGAGGAAGTACAAGCAATCCTTTGTCAGGGACACAAAAGAAGCTATAAAAACCAGCTGTGGAGAAGAAGTTGGAGATATACATAAGGAACAAAGTTTTTTCCACAAGTTTAATTTCAATATTCTATTTTATTAATTTATTTAATTTTTGCAATAAACCAGATACTTTTTAACTTATTAGTTATACATAAAAGAATGCATGTATACATTTTGAAATATAAACAAAATAATTGTAGTCTCTCATGTGTCTTATTATACAAATTTAGGATCACATCATTCATGTAAATCTACTTGTCCATGAGGTAATAATGACTGTTTCACACTACTGTTACTCCTACGTGCATAAAAATCCCCCTCCCTTTACTCCCCTCTTCCTAATATAAAGTGATTCTATTTTTTTTTCTATTTCCACCCCACTTTTTGTGAATTAGCACCCACAGAACAGAGAAAACATTTGGACTTTGGTTGTTTTGGATTTGGCTCATTTCATTTGGCATGATATTTTCTAACTTCATCTATTTACGAAAAAATACCAGAATTTTATTCTTCTTTAAAGCTGAGTAATATTCCATGGCATGCTCTCTATATACCATATTTTCTTTATCCATTCATCTGTTGAGGGGCATCTAGATTGTTTCCATGTTTTAGCTGTTGTTACCACTCAGTTAATTCCACCAGGGGATTAATTTATCAATTGGTTTGGAGGATAAGGAGGACATTCTGAATTGTTTGGGTGTTTCTCAAAGAAGTTTGGAGGAAGTGTCCCTAAAGTGAGTGTGCACAGCACAGCACTTTCAAGTGTGTAGGAAGGTCTCTTGATTTAATTAGGGAGGGATGACTTAGATGTGTATGGAAGTGTGTTTGTGGTGAATAAGAAAGGTCCTTGGAGGTGGAAAACTGTCATCTTTTCATTGTATAGTGAGGTCTCTCTAAGGCATGTATAAAGGGCATTCTGAAGAGTGTGGGAAGTCTCCTTTATATATGTGGGAGGGCCCACTGTTGTTAGTTGGAATGGCTCACAGAGGTGCATACCATATGAGTAAGGAGAACACCGAGTTGTGATGGGAGTTTTTTTTTTTGATAATAGTAGAGGGAATCTCTGAGGTTAGGGAGGCCAGTCAAAAAAGAATCATGAGAACTCTCAGGTGTCTAGGTATAGCCTTTGGAAATAAGTAGGGAGGGTTCTTTGATGAGAATTGAGGTCAATCTGAGATGTTTGTTTAGGGTTTGCTGAGGTGTGTATGTAGGATTGAAAATGAGTATGGTGTGTACTCACTTAGCTCTGTAGGGTTTTCTCTCTGAAATGTGTAGATACAGATCACCATATGAGTAGTGAAGGCTTTTTTATGTGTCAACAATGCACTCTGATGTCTACATGGTGGGCTTCTTGATATTTGTAGTGAGTGTCCTCTGGTCTGTGTAGTGTGAACTTGATGAGATATTTAGGAGGATTTTACAATGTTTGAGTGCTCTTAATATTTCTGGGAAGGACCCCCGAGGTGATTTGGGAGGCCTTACAGAGTTACATAGGTATGGAGCTCCATGAATGATAGAAAGAGATCAGTGAGTTGTTTCCAGAGGGCTATTTGATGTGAGTACTGAAAACTCATTGAATTGAGAGGAGAGGAAAAACTGATGTGGATGGGAGGGCACTATTAATTGAGGGTTATTGTTGGGCCTAGGGTAAGTTTTAGGTTAAGGATCAGGGTTAGCATTTGTGGTGTGTATGAAAAATTTTGTTGTGAGTTGAAAGACTTCTCTGTGGTGTGTATTTAGTTCTCTCAAATGTGCATAAATAGGCCCTCTGGTGCTTATAGAGGGCTTGTCAAGAAACATAGTTAGGAGAAGGGGCTTCTAAAGCAGTATAGTTTGTGCACACTGAGGTATGTAAGGATGACTCTGTGTTATATTTAGGTACTGCTCTTGAGTTGAGTAGTGAAGATTTTCTTTAATGTGTATGGAGGATACTCTAATTGTATGAATTGCTTTCAGACTTGTATTTTGTGAGATGAGTAAAGAGGGTTATATGAGGCATGCAGCAGGGTTCTGTTATGTGTGTCAGAGGTTTTTTAGATGTGTGTGGGAGGGCCTTCTAAAAAGCATTTTGATGGCTCACCCAGGTGTAAAGGGAATGCATACTCAGATGAGCAGTAAAGACTCAGTTGTTCAGAAGTTCATTTAAAGTGAGTAGTGAGAGCTCTGTGAGATAAGTATGTAGGACAAATGACATAGAAATGATGGAGTCGTTGATTGGGTGATCTAAAGAATGTGTAGGTAGGACTCCCTGATATAAGTAGGGAGGGTTCTGTAAGATTTGTAGTGTAGTTTCTTTGAGGTGTAAAAGTAGGGGTCATTGAAATACATAGCGACAGAACTCTGATATGTATAGGGAGGGCTTTCAGAGGTGTCTAGATAAGTCCCAATTAGGGTGTGCAGAAGGATACATGAGAGGCGTAAGAAGATTTTATGAATGATTAGATAGGCTATTTAAGTTGTTTAGGGAGTGTCCTCTCAAGACAACAGTGAGATATATCTAATATGAGTAGGGAGAACAAAATGAGGTATGATGGGAGTGTTTGTTGAATATGGTGGATGGATTCAGAGAAATTTTTGTAGAGCACTGAAAGGAATATCTGAGGTTTGTAATTATGGTGTCTGGAGGTGAATAGGGAGGGTATTTTGCTGGGTAGTGAGAGTTATGTAGTAGATGTATAGGTAGAGATTTTTTAGTTTTGTTTAAAGGACATTCTAAGATTTGTATGGAAGTATCTCTGAGATTTGTAGGGAGGATTCTTGATTGGGGTATATAGGGATGGTTCTCTTAGGTGAGTATTAAGAACTCCCAAGTTGTGTAGGAATGTTCCCCCTAATGTGAATAAGAACAGATATATGAAATAAATTGTATGTATTAGCTGAGGTTTGAAAGGAGAGCTCTATGAAGTGGGTTATAGCCCTACTAAATTTGAAAGTAGGGCATTGAGGTGTGCAGAAAAGTGGTGTGTGGTGTTTAGTGAGTTCTCTGAGATGTGTAGGAATTGCTCAATGAGGTGAAATCTTCTGAAATATGTATGGAAGGTCCTCAGAGGTGCAAGGGCACCTGTTTTGATCAGGGAGGGCCTTCTAAGTTTAATAGGGAGGTGTCTGTAACATGTGTAGGTAGGGTATTCTGAGGTATGGACAGAGGTCCCCCTGAGGTTTTTAGGTATGGTGCTCCAATATGTGGTGGGAGATAGTAGGTGTGCAGCAGAAATCTCTCTTTGTATAAATGGCTTTTTTCTGTGTAGGTGTGCTATGTGGTTTGTGTACAAGGGCCCAATGAAGTTAATAATGAGATCATCTGATATGAAAAGGGAAAATAGAGTTTTTGGGAGTTTCAAGATGGCGGCCTAGAGGGCAGCTGCATTTCACTTTGCTCCAGGATGCAGGATTCAAAAGAGGAGATAGTGAGAGACTTGGGACCAACTCAAAGCCACCAGGTGAGTCTCTCCCATTGGGGGGGCATCCCGGATGGGGCGGTAGCCCCAGAACGCAGGGAATTTGTGAAGTGGAGTTGCTCGGCGAGACGCCCCTCCCCCCACTGGAGCAGTAAACACGGACAACAGGGATCATCGTAGAGGAGGCGGCTCAGCACAGCGCTTGGACTCGGAGCAACCACTGGGGCTCCGGGTGGCTGCCTGAGGAGGAGCTGCGTGGTGAGCTGTTTAGACTCAGAGTAATCACTTCTGAACACCAGGGGGTTGCCCGGAAAAAGAGGAGAAGCATGGCGGGTCGCTTGGTCTAGGAGAGACTGCATCAGAGCCACAGGCGGTTGCCAGAGGAGGAGGTGAGTGGTGAGTTGATTGCACTCAAAGCGACCGCTCCTGAACACCGGTGGCCTGCCTGGAGGAGGAGTGCGGTGGGTCACTTGGTCTCGGCGCCACTGCCCCTGAACACCCGGGGGGCTACCACGAGGAGGAGGAGGAGGAACAGGGTGGGTCACTTGGGCTTGGAGTGACTGCCTAGGGCTACGGGAGGTTGACAGGAGGAGGAGACTCGAAGTGAGTTGCTTGGACACCTAGTGACTGCGTCAGAAACCAGGCTGCTGTCCGGTGGAGGAGGTGTGTGGCAGGTCTCAGGGTATCAGAGCTATTGAACCGGGCTCCAGGTGGCGACTCAGAGGAGGGGCCACATAGCCAGGCGATTAGGTGCAGAGTAGGGTCCCAGGAGCTAGGTGGCTTCTTGCTGGAAGAGCCGCACAGAGACACACCTAGGAGTGGAGCGAAGTTTCCAGGACTGTGGGCAGATTCTCTGGGAGAGGCAGCCTAAGGAGACTCGCCTGCAGAGGGTGAGGCTCCCAGGCCCAGGAGGTAGGTCCAGGCCCCTGGAAACATTGCAGAGGAAGACAGTCCAGCCCAGGTGGTAGTTGTAGATTGAGGGGAACCTCTAGGAGGGGAACTGACCAGCGAGATGTCCCCACTGAGTGAGTCTTCCCTACCGGAAGAGGTTTTCCCACAGGGATGGTAAACCAGAGACACAGGCACAAACAGGACATGCCTCAGTCCGCAGCCTAGTTCCCTGCTGGATGACCATTGGTCAACAAGTGGAGACACCTCTGACCACTAGCAGGGAATATACACCACCCTAGAGAGGCAGCTTCTTCGTGGAGCTCCACATTATTGACTTCCTCCAAGACTTAGGCTACTGAAGGATAAGAGGGGATATACTAGCAATCTTCAGGGACATTATAAGTCGATAGAGGAAATCTGCAATATTTTAATGACCTACTGATTCCTGAACAATATGAGAAACAAGGGAAGATAATGCCCCAAACAAATCTAGATGTTACATCAATAGAATCCAATGACAGCATGGCAGAAGAAATGACAGAAAGGGAGTTCAGAATGTACATAATTAAAATGATTAGGGAAGCAAACAATGAGATGAAAGAGCAATTGCAGTCATTGAATGATGAGATGAAAGAGCAAATGCAGGCATTGAATGATCGCACCAATCGACAGTTAACAGAGCAAATTCAGAAAGCAAAAGATCATTTCAATAAAGAGTTAGAGATATTGAAAAAAAACAAACAGAAATCCTTGAAATGAAGGAAACAATAAACCAAATTAAGAACTCCATAGAAAGCATAACCAATAGGATAGAACACCTGGAAGACAGAACTTCAGATATTGAAGACAAAATATATAAGCTCGAAAACAAAGTTGAACAAACAGAGAAGATGGTAAGAAATCATGAACAGAATCTCCAAGAACTGTGGGATATCATGAAAAGGCCAAATTTGAGAATTATTGGGATTGAGGAAGGCTTAGAGAAACAAACCAAAGGAATGAACAATCTATTCAATGAAATAATATCAGAAAATTCCCCAAATCTGAAGAATGAAATGGAAAATCAAGTCCAAGAGGCTTATAGGTCTCCAAATACACAAAACTACATTAGACCCACACCAAGGCATATTATAATGAAAATACCTAACATACAATATAAAGACAGAATTTTAAAGGCTGTGAGAGAAAAGAACCAAATTACATTCAGGGAGAAACCTATACGGATATCAGCAGATTTTTCAATCCAGACCCTAAAAGCTAGAAGGTCCTGGAACAACATTTTTCAAACTCTGAAAGAAAATGGATGCCAACCAAGAATCTTATACCCAGCAAAGCTTACCTTCAAATTTGATGATGAAATAAAATATTTCCATGATAAACAAAAGCTAAAAGAATTTACAAAAAGAAAGTCAGCATTACAGAACATTCTCGGCAAAATATTTCATGAGGAAGAAATAAAAAACAAAGAAGCAAATCAGCAAAGGGAGGAATTATCCTAAAGGAACTGTCAAATAAAGGAGGAACCAAGATGTGTCAAAAAAGAAATGAATAAATAAAGAAAATTTTAAATATGAACCAAATGACCAGGAATACAATCATTTCTCAATAATAACCTTGAATTTAATGATTGGAATTCATCAATCAAAAGACATAGACTGGCAGATTGGATTAAAAAGGAAGATCCAACAATATGTTGCCTGCAAGAGACTCACCTCATAGAAAGAGATACCCATAGACTAAAGGTGAAAGGATGGGGAAAAACATACCATGCTCATGGACTCAGCAAAAAAGCTGGAGTATCCAACCTCATTACAGGTAATGTGGAGTTCAAGCCAATGTTAGTCAGATGGGATAAGGAAGGACATTTTATACTGCTTAAGGGAAGCATAATCAGCAAGATATAACAATCATAAACATCTATGCCCCAAACAGTGGCTCATCCATGCATGTTAAACAAATCCTTCTCAATTTTAAAAACCAAATAGACCATAACACAATAATACTAGGTGATTTTAACACGCCTCTCTCACCACTGGACAGATTCTCCAAACAAAAATTGAACAAAGAAACCATAGAGCTCAATAAAACAATCAATAATTTAGACTTAACAGACATTTAGAGAATATACCATCCAACCAGGAGCGAATACACTTTCTTTTCAGCAGCACATGGATCCTTCTCTAAAATAGACCATATATTATGCCACAAAGCTAATGTCAGCAAATACAAGAAGATAGAGACACTACCTTGTATTCTATCAGAGCATAATGGATTGTAGTTAGAAATAAATGAAAGAGTAAAAAACAGAAACTACTCCAACACCTGGAGATTAAACAATATGCTTTTATATGATGAATGGATAACAAAAGATATTAGGAAGGAAATTAAAAAATTCTTAGAGGTAAACGAGAACAAAGAAACATCATATCAAAATCTCTGGGACACTATGAAAGCGAGTACTTAGAGGAAGTATGATCGCCCACCGCCCGGGGGGACATCACAACGCGTACGCTGTTCTTGATCACAGGAACCAAAAGGGGTTTTATTCCACAAGTCTCTGACTTATATTGAGAACATCAGCCTATCAGAGAGTAGACTACCAGGAATGTCAGCCTATCAAGGAACAGTCTCCAAACAGATACCAGGATTGCCTCATGTACAACAGCCAACCAGAGTTACTTCCTAAAACTTGTATATGAGTGCAGCTAATGTCTGGCAAGCTGCCAGGTGCCATCTTAGAGATCAGGCCATGGGGCGGCTCTGGGGCCCTCAGAGTCCGCCCCTGACATCTCCCCCTTATTCTTTAAATAAAGAAAAGATGACTTGGGACCATGCCTGTCTTAGGTTGTCCATGGCAAATTACATCCTTACCCGTCATTGGAATTCTGACCTCCAGACATCAGAACCCTGTCTTAGGTTGGTATGCATTTCCACGGATCTTACCCGTCTTTGACTACTGGTCCAGCATGCTTAGCCATACTTGGGGGGATGTGCCTGTCTCAATGGCTGTCAAAGCCTGTACTATAGCCCATCGATGATGTCGGGCATCTTGGCGAGCTCTGATTTGGCTGCGTATAACATAGGTTATCCCTAAGCAGATAATAATCAGAACAGCTACTGTTCCAGCCCACTGTTTTGTCAATCCCAGGGCTTTAGATAACACAAAGAACATCTCAGATACCGATGCAACTTGAACCTTGGTGGCATTGACTCTGAGTATTTCAACTCATAGCTGACTGGTTAAATTATCAAACGAAGATGACCAATTACCAGTAAGGTAGACAGAGAGATTTTTAGATGACATAACCACAGAGCTAAGGTTATTATAAGTAATAGGGGTGACACACACTGCTCTTAAATGATAAACACATCCCAGTCCCAAAAGTTCTTGCAAGATATCCACTTGTTCTTGTAGTAAGTCCACTCTTTGATTTACAAGGAGTATGCCTGCTGTTAGATGTTGGTTTAGGGTCTCTTTAGTCTGTAAGGCTGTAGCTGTATTTTCGGCCAAGTGATTGACTGCTGTTGCTGTAGGTATGGCAGTTGCTAGTGCTGCTGTTGCAGAAACCACTATTGCAGTGACCATAGCCGCTGTGATGCCAAATTCTCTCCTGTTTCTTGATAGTAACACTGGCAATTCCACATCTGTAACAGAGATTGGGACTGGTAGGAAGGTAGGAACACACATTAAGACTGCCAGTGGGAACCTAGAAGCATTCCAACATTGAGAGAGATAGCATAAATCTGAAGTACAATTGAGAGAAGTGGTTGTTTTGTTAGTTCAGAAACATAAAAGGGGGAAACACAAAAACTGGGGTAGGTGGAAAGGTAAATAATTGAACTGTTCCCCCTAAGAGACTGAAAAGAGGTTGTAAGTTAGTTCAAGGGGGGAAAGGCTACAAGCATCATGGTCATCAGGAGTCTGAGTTACTTGTTGGTAGCGTTGGCACTGGTTGAGTTAGTCACTCAGGAACCCAAATAGGTGATGTTTTATCCTGTGGAAACACACAAACCGAGCCGTGGCTCCAGTAAAGCACTGGGTCTGGGCCATTCCACTATCCTGTAAGAACATCCTTCCATTTTACCGTCACTCTATCATGTTGTTTATGATTTCCATGTCTCTCAGCAGCAGAGCGACCCTCATTATCCAGAGTTAAAAAATTTAAAATAAAGAGGCAAAGAGAAAGTTTATCTTTAGGGGACCTGAAGGTCTCCCCTATTCCCCCTTTTTGTTTATAAAGAGTATTTTTGAGGGTGAGATGTGCACGTTCAACAATACTTTGTCCTTGTGGCTTATAAGGTATACCTGTGGTTAGAGTCATTTCAAATTTAGTGAGAAATTGGTTAAAAGAGGTTGAAGTATAAGCAGGGCCATTGTTCGTTTTAAGTTGTTTAGGAAGTCCCCAGGCTGCGAAAGCCTGGCGACAGTGGGAAATGACATCTTTGACTTTTTCTCCGCTGTGTAGCCATGCAAAGATGATACCTGAACATGTGTCTACAGATACATGTACATATTTAAGGTTACCAAATTCAGGAATGTGAGTAACATCCATTTGCCATAGATGATTAGGTAACAGTCCTTTAGGATTTACTCCTATAGAAGGTGGATGATGGAGGACTGTACACTGGCCACTAGATTTAACAATAGCACATGCAGTTTCTTTAGTAATGGGAAACTTCAGTTTCAATGTTGTAGAATTAACATGGAATTGTTGATGAAAATTTTTTGCTGCCTCAAACGCAGAAAAAATGTGGGGATCCTTAGTTGCTATGTCTGCTACATTATTCCTAGGGCTAAAGGTCCAGGTAAATTGGTATGAGCTCTGATATGTCCAATAAAGAAAGGATTATAACGATCCCAAATCATTTGTTGTAAAGTCCATAAAGGATGAAAAATGGTAGAGTTTGAGGCAATGAGCCCTGCACATTCTAAGTTACTGAGACCTTGAACTACATATAAACTATCTGAGTAAACATTGAATGGAATATTAGGGAAAATTTTAAAAACTTCAAGAACTGTTAAGAGTTCTGTTTGTTGAGCAGAAGAGTTAGGGAAGAGGAATGTTTGGACTTTATCTTGATAACAAATAGCTCCAGTCCCTGTTTTGATCCATCAGGTGAAAATCACAGGAGCCTTAGGAATAGGTTGTTGTTTGGTAACTCTTGGGAATATTACAGAATTATTACTACAAAATTGTATGTAAGGATGTTTAGGATAGTGAATATCAAAGTAGCTTGAGTGGAGCATCTACAACATTCCAAGAATCCATGAAATTACATAACCAGAAAGTTGATGCTTATCATAGGGAATAATGATAGTAGCTGGATGAATTCCCAACACTGTGATAGATGATTTAAGTGCCTTTAAGATTATTTGAGCTACTGCTTCAGGGTAGGGTAAGAGAGTTTTATTGGGTGAACAGGCTAGATGGACGCAAAACAAGGGACCCTCTTGCCAAAAGACTCTAGTGGGTAGTTTCTTGTTAGGAATAACAATGAATTGTAATGGCTGAGAGAGATCAATACGATCTACTTGGGCCTCATCTAATCTTTTTTGTATAATATCAAAACCAGACGTGCTTCAGGAGTGAGCTCTCTGGGAGATGTGGGATGGGGATCCCTTGTAAGATATTAAAAAGAGGAAGTAGTTCCTCCTGTGGAAAGCCTCAAATATGGACGAATCCAATTTATATCCCCTAGTAGCTTTTGAAAATCATTTAATGTTTTTAGATGATCTACCCTGATGACAGTTTTTAGTGGCTTTACTACAGCCCTGTTTAATTGGACTCCTAAGAATTCTTGTGTAGTGCCGAATTGAACCTTTTCAGGGGCTATAATGAGTCCCCATAATTTGAGTTGTTCTATTAATTCAGAATAAATATCCTTTAAAATATCTTCCTCAGAGTGGCATAGTAATATATCATCCATATAATGATAGATAATAAGTTTGGAGTATTTTTGTCGAATGGGCTTTAACGCCTGATCAACATAAATTTGACACATAGTGGGGCTATTGGTCATATCTTGTGGCAAAATAACCCATTCATATCGTTGATTAGGTTGTTGATGATTTAGAGATGGGAGAGTGAAAGCAAATCTCTCACAATCACGAGGATGTAATGGAATAGAGAAAAAACAGTCTTTTATGTCTATAATTATTGTAGGCCAATCTTTTGGTAAAGCAGTAAGGACTGGAAGCCCTAACTGAGTTGGCCCCATAGACTGCATAGTAGTATTAATAGCTCTTAAGTCATGAAGGAGCCTCCATTTTCCTGATTTCTTTTTTATGACAAAAATAGGGGTATTCCAAGGAGAAGTTGAGTGTCTAATATGATTTGCTTCTAATTGTTGTCGTACCAGTTCTTGGGCTGCTTTAAGTTTTTCTAATGTCAGGGGCCACTGAGAGACCCACACTGGTGCATTGGATTTCCAAGTTATTTTTACATACTTTTATTCAGTGGCCCCAAGGAAAAACCCAAGCCTTGGCGACCTTGATTGCCCTTAACACTAATTGGCTGGGTATTTCCCTGGCCATAGCGGCCAAGCCATTTGTCCCATTTATGACCTTGTTTACCATTAGATTTTGAGCCTCTTGGCTATAATGGCCTTCTGTAGTGAGTACTGAATCCATTTGCATGAGAATATCTCTCCCCCATAAATTAACAGGTAAATGGTCTAAGACATAAGGTTGAAATGTTCCCTGTTGGCCCTCATCGTTTTTCCATGTCAATACAGAACTACTCCTTTGTGGGCTAGTAGCTACACCCAATCCCCTCAGGGTTTGTTTGGTTACTTGTAGAGACCATTGTTTTGGCCAATCTTTTAGGGTAATAATGCTAGTATCAGCTCCTGTATCTAGGAGTCCCAAAAATTCTCTATTTTTAATCTTTATTTTTAAGCATTGGCCTATTTTTTAGTCCATGGTAAGACAGGCAAAATCAACTCCAGAAGATCCCAAACCTGCAGTTCCCCTGGTTGCTGTGGTTGATGGAAAATTATTATGAAGGCTGGGAATAATCAAAGCTGAGCTATGTGCTCCCCAGGTGATATGGAGATAATTCCTTGAGGAGAATGTGCAAGAACCTTAATTTTTCCTGTAAAATCAGAGTCAATAACTCCAGGGATAACTATAAGTCCCCTGAGTGCACTGGAGCTCCTACCTAATAAAATTCCAAAAGTATCAGGAGGTAAGGGACCTTTTAGGTCTGTAGGGATAGGTTGGACTCCCATTTCTGGAAGTTAGTATTGCTCTGGCAGGTGGCACAGAGGTCCAATCCTGCACTCCCTGTGGTGGCTCTCCTTGGACTTGTCAACGGTTGGTGAGTCCTGTGTACCTGTTGAATCACCCCGTATACTTTTGAGGGGCCCCGGGGAGCTGGGCCCTAACTCCTGTTTTTTGTCTGTCCATGAGGGGGCAGAGGAACTCCATCTATATCTATCATAGATCTACATTCAGATGCCCAATGATTACCTTTTCTACATCTAGGACAACGTTGAGGCTTAGGTCTTCTAGGGGGTCGATTAGGGTCCCTTAATTGTGGACAGTCCTTTTTGAAATGTCCAGGTTGTTTACAATAAAAACAAGTTCCTGGAGGCCCTCCTATAGGACCTTGTAATCCTTGTGCAATGGCTGCTGCCATAACTTCTCCTTGAATCACAGTCTCATTGATATCTCTACACACTTTGATATATGTACTTAAATCCTTATTTTCCAGGGACGAATGGTGTCCATACACCATTTATTAGCCTCTCATAAGCTAACTGTTTTACCAAGGGCATAGCTTGATCCACATCCCCAAAGATGCAGCCTGCTGTTTGCATCAACCTCACTACGAAATCAGCATATGGCTCGCTTGATCCCTGAATAACTTTTGACAGTTGACCTTGCAAGTCCCCACTCCCTTGTATACTTTTCCATGCTTTTACAGCGGCTGCAGAAACCTGAATGTACACTGCAGGATTATAGTCAATTTGAGCCTGTTGTCCTGTGAATACTCCCATTCCCATAAGCATCTCTAAATTCCACTGAGGATTTCCTGTTGCAGCATTGCAGCATGCAGTATCATTGGAATGCTCCTGCCACGCCATTTTCCAAACCAGATATTGCCCCCCTGACAGCGTGGCTCGTTCCATGTTACCCCAATCATCAGGAGTAAGATTCATTCCCCCTATGGATTCTACAAGTGATAAAGTAAAGGCTGCTTGGGGACCATAGGTCATTACACCCTCTTTTAATTGATTTACTAATTTAAAATCTAAAGGTGGTTGATATCTCTGATTATTTTGATCCTCAAACACTGGGAATGCTGTTGCATCTTGTTGTAGGAAATCCCATCCTGTTGAATTGGAATTAGGATGGCTACAATAACATTTTTGTCCCCCTAAATGCTCATAATTATATGGTGGGGGAGCAGACAGCATAAGTCTGTGAGTTCTCCTTTTAACTGCTACATTGATTTAGTAGATCCTGTAATAGCAAGATTTTTTGTTCTATATAGTAAATCCTCCTCTTCATCTGAAACTATCCTCACACCCATTTTCATTTTCCTTGTCTGTCTCTGATCTTATTGATGCCCTTTCTGATGCTTTAGACCTTTCCTCTTTTATTTCCTCCAAAACCTCTTCACCTTGTTTTATTGCCTCTCTGCATTTGGTATTAGGAGTACCTAAACACCCTCTAACTAACATCCATATGGCCATGTTTCCCAGGGGTAATGGTTTTACTCTCTCTGTCGCTCTCAAATCCTCCCCTAGAAGCTGCCATCGAGGGATATTCAGTAATCCCTCATCCAAGAACCATGGCGCAATATCTTCCACTGTGCGTAAAAAGTTTTCAGGCTGTTTTCGTTTCAAGAGTAATTCCATTGTCCGGAGCAAATCCTTTAAGGGACCTTCCATGGCATTCGTGACATTTCAGTGCCCATATTTCTCTATTAAACTAACAATGCAAAGCACTTTAACTAGTGAAACAAAAGCGAAAGCACTTAAAACACTCAATCTCCGTCGCTTATCCTGTGAACTTTAACTCCTCGCTTTTCCCGTGAACTTTACCCGTGAACTTTAACTTGTCACTTTTCCCTCGAACTTTAACTAGTCGCTTCCCGTGAACTTTAACTCCGTCACTTATCCAGCGAACTTTAACTCGTCACTATCCAGTAAACTTTAACTCTTGGCTTATCGAGCAAATTTTAACTCATCGCTTACCTGCGAAACTTTAACTCGTCACTACCCTGCGAACTTTAACCTGGCCAGACTGTACTTTACTTTCCCTGTATTTACCTGATCAGTGTCTTCTTTTATAACTCGAGGTCCCGGGTTTCGGCACCACTTATGATCGCCCACTGCCTGCAAGGGACAATCACAACCCGTACGCTTTTCTTGATCACAGGAACCAAAGGGGTTTTATTCCACAAATCTCTAACTTATATTGAGAATATCAACCTATCAGAGAGTAGACTACCAGGAAAGTCAGCCTATCAAGGAACAGTCTCCAGGCAGATGCCAGGATTGCCTCATGTACAACAGCCAACCAGAGTTACTTCCTAAAACTTGTATATGAGTGCAGGTATGTCTGGCAAGCTGCCAGGCGCCATCTTAGAGATCAGGCCATGGGTGTGCTCTGGGGCCCTCAGAGCCGCCCCTGACAAGGAAGATTTATTTCATGGAGCACATTTAATAAAAGAAGTAAAACTCAAAAATAAATGACCTAACACTACAGCTCAAGCCCTAGAAAAAGAAGAACAAACCAACACCAAAAGTAGTAGAAGACAGGAAATAGTCAAACTCAGAGGTGAAATCAATGAAATTGAAACAAAGAAACAATACAAAAATTGACAAATAAATAGTTGGTTCTTCGAAAAAATAAACAAAATTGATAAACCTTTAGGCACACTAACAAAGAGAAGACGAGAGAAAACCCAAATAACTAAACTTCGGAATGAACAAGGAAATATCACAACAGACACCGACTGAAATACAAACACTATAGAAGCTATTTGAAATCTATACTCCAACAAAATAGAAAATTTGAAAGACATCAACAGGTTTCTAGAGACATATGAATTGCCTAAACTGAACGAGGAGGACATACACAATTTAAATAGACCAATTTCAAGTAATGAAATAGAAGAAGTCATCAAAAGCCTACCAACAAAGAAAAGTCCAGGACCAGCTGGGTTCTCAGCCGAGTTCTACAAAACCTTTAAAGAAGATCTCATTCCAATACTTCTCAAAGTATTTCATAAAATAGAAGAGGAGGGAACCCTCCCAAACTCATTCTATGAAGCCAATATTACCCTGATACCTAAACCAAAACAGGACACATCGAGGAAAGAAAATTTCAGACCAATATCCTTAATGAACATCGACGCAAAATTCTCAACAAAATTTTAGGAAATCGCATACAAAAATATATTAAAAAGATATGCACCATGATCAAGTGGGTTTCATCCCAGGGATGCAAGGTTGGTCAACATCAGGAAATCAATAAATGTAATTCACATTCAATAGACTTAAAGTCCAGAATCACATGATTATTCAATAGATTCAGAAAAAGCATGTGATAATACGCATCCCTTCATGCTCAAAACACTAGAAAAAATAGGATAGTGAGAACATTCCTTAACTTTGTAAAGGCATCTACACTAAGCCCATGGCTAAATTATTCTAAATGGTGAAAAACTGAAAGCATTCCCTCTAAAAACTGGAACAAGGCAGGGATGCCCTCTTTCATCACTTCTATTCAATATCAAACTTGAAACTCTAGCCAGAACAATTAGACAGACCAAAGAAATTAAAGGAATACGCATAGGAAAAGCAAAATTCAAACTATCCCTATTTGCTAATAATAGTGATTGTATACTTAGAGGAACCAGGAAATTCCACCAGAAAACTTTTAGATCTCATAAGTGAATTCAGTAAAGTAGCGGGATATAAGATCAATGCACATAAATCT